>NC_085928.1:0-10000 GCF_028885655.2 Pongo abelii | reverse complement strand
GTTAGGGTTAGGGTTAGGGTTAGGGTTAGGGTTAGGGTTAGGGTTAGGGTTAGGGTTAGGGTTAGGGTTAGGGTTAGGGTTAGGGTTAGGGTTAGGGTTAGGGTTAGGGTTAGGGTTAGGGTTAGGGTTAGGGTTAGGGTTAGGGTTAGGGTTAGGGTTAGGGTTAGGGTTAGGGTTAGGGTTAGGGTTAGGGTTAGGGTTAGGGTTAGGGTTAGGGTTAGGGTTAGGGTTAGGGTTAGGGTTAGGGTTAGGGTTAGGGTTAGGGTTAGGGTTAGGGTTAGGGTTAGGGTTAGGGTTAGGGTTAGGGTTAGGGTTAGGGTTAGGGTTAGGGTTAGGGTTAGGGTTAGGGTTAGGGTTAGGGTTAGGGTTAGGGTTAGGGTTAGGGTTAGGGTTAGGGTTAGGGTTAGGGTTAGGGTTAGGGTTAGGGTTAGGGTTAGGGTTAGGGTTAGGGTTAGGGTTAGGGTTAGGGTTAGGGTTAGGGTTAGGGTTAGGGTTAGGGTTAGGGTTAGGGTTAGGGTTAGGGTTAGGGTTAGGGTTAGGGTTAGGGTTAGGGTTAGGGTTAGGGTTAGGGTTAGGGTTAGGGTTAGGGTTAGGGTTAGGGTTAGGGTTAGGGTTAGGGTTAGGGTTAGGGTTAGGGTTAGGGTTAGGGTTAGGGTTAGGGTTAGGGTTAGGGTTAGGGTTAGGGTTAGGGTTAGGGTTAGGGTTAGGGTTAGGGTTAGGGTTAGGGTTAGGGTTAGGGTTAGGGTTAGGGTTAGGGTTAGGGTTAGGGTTAGGGTTAGGGTTAGGGTTAGGGTTAGGGTTAGGGTTAGGGTTAGGGTTAGGGTTAGGGTTAGGGTTAGGGTTAGGGTTAGGGTTAGGGTTAGGGTTAGGGTTAGGGTTAGGGTTAGGGTTAGGGTTAGGGTTAGGGTTAGGGTTAGGGTTAGGGTTAGGGTTAGGGTTAGGGTTAGGGTTAGGGTTAGGGTTAGGGTTAGGGTTAGGGTTAGGGTTAGGGTTAGGGTTAGGGTTAGGGTTAGGGTTAGGGTTAGGGTTAGGGTTAGGGTTAGGGTTAGGGTTAGGGTTAGGGTTAGGGTTAGGGTTAGGGTTAGGGTTAGGGTTAGGGTTAGGGTTAGGGTTAGGGTTAGGGTTAGGGTTAGGGTTAGGGTTAGGGTTAGGGTTAGGGTTAGGGTTAGGGTTAGGGTTAGGGTTAGGGTTAGGGTTAGGGTTAGGGTTAGGGTTAGGGTTAGGGTTAGGGTTAGGGTTAGGGTTAGGGTTAGGGTTAGGGTTAGGGTTAGGGTTAGGGTTAGGGTTAGGGTTAGGGTTAGGGTTAGGGTTAGGGTTAGGGTTAGGGTTAGGGTTAGGGTTAGGGTTAGGGTTAGGGTTAGGGTTAGGGTTAGGGTTAGGGTTAGGGTTAGGGTTAGGGTTAGGGTTAGGGTTAGGGTTAGGGTTAGGGTTAGGGTTAGGGTTAGGGTTAGGGTTAGGGTTAGGGTTAGGGTTAGGGTTAGGGTTAGGGTTAGGGTTAGGGTTAGGGTTAGGGTTAGGGTTAGGGTTAGGGTTAGGGTTAGGGTTAGGGTTAGGGTTAGGGTTAGGGTTAGGGTTAGGGTTAGGGTTAGGGTTAGGGTTAGGGTTAGGGTTAGGGTTAGGGTTAGGGTTAGGGTTAGGGTTAGGGTTAGGGTTAGGGTTAGGGTTAGGGTTAGGGTTAGGGTTAGGGTTAGGGTTAGGGTTAGGGTTAGGGTTAGGGTTAGGGTTAGGGTTAGGGTTAGGGTTAGGGTTAGGGTTAGGGTTAGGGTTAGGGTTAGGGTTAGGGTTAGGGTTAGGGTTAGGGTTAGGGTTAGGGTTAGGGTTAGGGTTAGGGTTAGGGTTAGGGTTAGGGTTAGGGTTAGGGTTAGGGTTAGGGTTAGGGTTAGGGTTAGGGTTAGGGTTAGGGTTAGGGTTAGGGTTAGGGTTAGGGTTAGGGTTAGGGTTAGGGTTAGGGTTAGGGTTAGGGTTAGGGTTAGGGTTAGGGTTAGGGTTAGGGTTAGGGTTAGGGTTAGGGTTAGGGTTAGGGTTAGGGTTAGGGTTAGGGTTAGGGTTAGGGTTAGGGTTAGGGTTAGGGTTAGGGTTAGGGTTAGGGTTAGGGTTAGGGTTAGGGTTAGGGTTAGGGTTAGGGTTAGGGTTAGGGTTAGGGTTAGGGTTAGGGTTAGGGTTAGGGTTAGGGTTAGGGTTAGGGTTAGGGTTAGGGTTAGGGTTAGGGTTAGGGTTAGGGTTAGGGTTAGGGTTAGGGTTAGGGTTAGGGTTAGGGTTAGGGTTAGGGTTAGGGTTAGGGTTAGGGTTAGGGTTAGGGTTAGGGTTAGGGTTAGGGTTAGGGTTAGGGTTAGGGTTAGGGTTAGGGTTAGGGTTAGGGTTAGGGTTAGGGTTAGGGTTAGGGTTAGGGTTAGGGTTAGGGTTAGGGTTAGGGTTAGGGTTAGGGTTAGGGTTAGGGTTAGGGTTAGGGTTAGGGTTAGGGTTAGGGTTAGGGTTAGGGTTAGGGTTAGGGTTAGGGTTAGGGTTAGGGTTAGGGTTAGGGTTAGGGTTAGGGTTAGGGTTAGGGTTAGGGTTAGGGTTAGGGTTAGGGTTAGGGTTAGGGTTAGGGTTAGGGTTAGGGTTAGGGTTAGGGTTAGGGTTAGGGTTAGGGTTAGGGTTAGGGTTAGGGTTAGGGTTAGGGTTAGGGTTAGGGTTAGGGTTAGGGTTAGGGTTAGGGTTAGGGTTAGGGTTAGGGTTAGGGTTAGGGTTAGGGTTAGGGTTAGGGTTAGGGTTAGGGTTAGGGTTAGGGTTAGGGTTAGGGTTAGGGTTAGGGTTAGGGTTAGGGTTAGGGTTAGGGTTAGGGTTAGGGTTAGGGTTAGGGTTAGGGTTAGGGTTAGGGTTAGGGTTAGGGTTAGGGTTAGGGTTAGGGTTAGGGTTAGGGTTAGGGTTAGGGTTAGGGTTAGGGTTAGGGTTAGGGTTAGGGTTAGGGTTAGGGTTAGGGTTAGGGTTAGGGTTAGGGTTAGGGTTAGGGTTAGGGTTAGGGTTAGGGTTAGGGTTAGGGTTAGGGTTAGGGTTAGGGTTAGGGTTAGGGTTAGGGTTAGGGTTAGGGTTAGGGTTAGGGTTAGGGTTAGGGTTAGGGTTAGGGTTAGGGTTAGGGTTAGGGTTAGGGTTAGGGTTAGGGTTAGGGTTAGGGTTAGGGTTAGGGTTAGGGTTAGGGTTAGGGTTAGGGTTAGGGTTAGGGTTAGGGTTAGGGTTAGGGTTAGGGTTAGGGTTAGGGTTAGGGTTAGGGTTAGGGTTAGGGTTAGGGTTAGGGTTAGGGTTAGGGTTAGGGTTAGGGTTAGGGTTAGGGTTAGGGTTAGGGTTAGGGTTAGGGTTAGGGTTAGGGTTAGGGTTAGGGTTAGGGTTAGGGTTAGGGTTAGGGTTAGGGTTAGGGTTAGGGTTAGGGTTAGGGTTAGGGTTAGGGTTAGGGTTAGGGTTAGGGTTAGGGTTAGGGTTAGGGTTAGGGTTAGGGTTAGGGTTAGGGTTAGGGTTAGGGTTAGGGTTAGGGTTAGGGTTAGGGTTAGGGTTAGGGTTAGGGTTAGGGTTAGGGTTAGGGTTAGGGTTAGGGTTAGGGTTAGGGTTAGGGTTAGGGTTAGGGTTAGGGTTAGGGTTAGGGTTAGGGTTAGGGTTAGGGTTAGGGTTAGGGTTAGGGTTAGGGTTAGGGTTAGGGTTAGGGTTAGGGTTAGGGTTAGGGTTAGGGTTAGGGTTAGGGTTAGGGTTAGGGTTAGGGTTAGGGTTAGGGTTAGGGTTAGGGTTAGGGTTAGGGTTAGGGTTAGGGTTAGGGTTAGGGTTAGGGTTAGGGTTAGGGTTAGGGTTAGGGTTAGGGTTAGGGTTAGGGTTAGGGTTAGGGTTAGGGTTAGGGTTAGGGTTAGGGTTAGGGTTAGGGTTAGGGTTAGGGTTAGGGTTAGGGTTAGGGTTAGGGTTAGGGTTAGGGTTAGGGTTAGGGTTAGGGTTAGGGTTAGGGTTAGGGTTAGGGTTAGGGTTAGGGTTAGGGTTAGGGTTAGGGTTAGGGTTAGGGTTAGGGTTAGGGTTAGGGTTAGGGTTAGGGTTAGGGTTAGGGTTAGGGTTAGGGTTAGGGTTAGGGTTAGGGTTAGGGTTAGGGTTAGGGTTAGGGTTAGGGTTAGGGTTAGGGTTAGGGTTAGGGTTAGGGTTAGGGTTAGGGTTAGGGTTAGGGTTAGGGTTAGGGTTAGGGTTAGGGTTAGGGTTAGGGTTAGGGTTAGGGTTAGGGTTAGGGTTAGGGTTAGGGTTAGGGTTAGGGTTAGGGTTAGGGTTAGGGTTAGGGTTAGGGTTAGGGTTAGGGTTAGGGTTAGGGTTAGGGTTAGGGTTAGGGTTAGGGTTAGGGTTAGGGTTAGGGTTAGGGTTAGGGTTAGGGTTAGGGTTAGGGTTAGGGTTAGGGTTAGGGTTAGGGTTAGGGTTAGGGTTAGGGTTAGGGTTAGGGTTAGGGTTAGGGTTAGGGTTAGGGTTAGGGTTAGGGTTAGGGTTAGGGTTAGGGTTAGGGTTAGGGTTAGGGTTAGGGTTAGGGTTAGGGTTAGGGTTAGGGTTAGGGTTAGGGTTAGGGTTAGGGTTAGGGTTAGGGTTAGGGTTAGGGTTAGGGTTAGGGTTAGGGTTAGGGTTAGGGTTAGGGTTAGGGTTAGGGTTAGGGTTAGGGTTAGGGTTAGGGTTAGGGTTAGGGTTAGGGTTAGGGTTAGGGTTAGGGTTAGGGTTAGGGTTAGGGTTAGGGTTAGGGTTAGGGTTAGGGTTAGGGTTAGGGTTAGGGTTAGGGTTAGGGTTAGGGTTAGGGTTAGGGTTAGGGTTAGGGTTAGGGTTAGGGTTAGGGTTAGGGTTAGGGTTAGGGTTAGGGTTAGGGTTAGGGTTAGGGTTAGGGTTAGGGTTAGGGTTAGGGTTAGGGTTAGGGTTAGGGTTAGGGTTAGGGTTAGGGTTAGGGTTAGGGTTAGGGTTAGGGTTAGGGTTAGGGTTAGGGTTAGGGTTAGGGTTAGGGTTAGGGTTAGGGTTAGGGTTAGGGTTAGGGTTAGGGTTAGGGTTAGGGTTAGGGTTAGGGTTAGGGTTAGGGTTAGGGTTAGGGTTAGGGTTAGGGTTAGGGTTAGGGTTAGGGTTAGGGTTAGGGTTAGGGTTAGGGTTAGGGTTAGGGTTAGGGTTAGGGTTAGGGTTAGGGTTAGGGTTAGGGTTAGGGTTAGGGTTAGGGTTAGGGTTAGGGTTAGGGTTAGGGTTAGGGTTAGGGTTAGGGTTAGGGTTAGGGTTAGGGTTAGGGTTAGGGTTAGGGTTAGGGTTAGGGTTAGGGTTAGGGTTAGGGTTAGGGTTAGGGTTAGGGTTAGGGTTAGGGTTAGGGTTAGGGTTAGGGTTAGGGTTAGGGTTAGGGTTAGGGTTAGGGTTAGGGTTAGGGTTAGGGTTAGGGTTAGGGTTAGGGTTAGGGTTAGGGTTAGGGTTAGGGTTAGGGTTAGGGTTAGGGTTAGGGTTAGGGTTAGGGTTAGGGTTAGGGTTAGGGTTAGGGTTAGGGTTAGGGTTAGGGTTAGGGTTAGGGTTAGGGTTAGGGTTAGGGTTAGGGTTAGGGTTAGGGTTAGGGTTAGGGTTAGGGTTAGGGTTAGGGTTAGGGTTAGGGTTAGGGTTAGGGTTAGGGTTAGGGTTAGGGTTAGGGTTAGGGTTAGGGTTAGGGTTAGGGTTAGGGTTAGGGTTAGGGTTAGGGTTAGGGTTAGGGTTAGGGTTAGGGTTAGGGTTAGGGTTAGGGTTAGGGTTAGGGTTAGGGTTAGGGTTAGGGTTAGGGTTAGGGTTAGGGTTAGGGTTAGGGTTAGGGTTAGGGTTAGGGTTAGGGTTAGGGTTAGGGTTAGGGTTAGGGTTAGGGTTAGGGTTAGGGTTAGGGTTAGGGTTAGGGTTAGGGTTAGGGTTAGGGTTAGGGTTAGGGTTAGGGTTAGGGTTAGGGTTAGGGTTAGGGTTAGGGTTAGGGTTAGGGTTAGGGTTAGGGTTAGGGTTAGGGTTAGGGTTAGGGTTAGGGTTAGGGTTAGGGTTAGGGTTAGGGTTAGGGTTAGGGTTAGGGTTAGGGTTAGGGTTAGGGTTAGGGTTAGGGTTAGGGTTAGGGTTAGGGTTAGGGTTAGGGTTAGGGTTAGGGTTAGGGTTAGGGTTAGGGTTAGGGTTAGGGTTAGGGTTAGGGTTAGGGTTAGGGTTAGGGTTAGGGTTAGGGTTAGGGTTAGGGTTAGGGTTAGGGTTAGGGTTAGGGTTAGGGTTAGGGTTAGGGTTAGGGTTAGGGTTAGGGTTAGGGTTAGGGTTAGGGTTAGGGTTAGGGTTAGGGTTAGGGTTAGGGTTAGGGTTAGGGTTAGGGTTAGGGTTAGGGTTAGGGTTAGGGTTAGGGTTAGGGTTAGGGTTAGGGTTAGGGTTAGGGTTAGGGTTAGGGTTAGGGTTAGGGTTAGGGTTAGGGTTAGGGTTAGGGTTAGGGTTAGGGTTAGGGTTAGGGTTAGGGTTAGGGTTAGGGTTAGGGTTAGGGTTAGGGTTAGGGTTAGGGTTAGGGTTAGGGTTAGGGTTAGGGTTAGGGTTAGGGTTAGGGTTAGGGTTAGGGTTAGGGTTAGGGTTAGGGTTAGGGTTAGGGTTAGGGTTAGGGTTAGGGTTAGGGTTAGGGTTAGGGTTAGGGTTAGGGTTAGGGTTAGGGTTAGGGTTAGGGTTAGGGTTAGGGTTAGGTTAGGGTTAGGGTTAGGGTTAGGGTTAGGGTTAGGGTTAGGGTTAGGGTTAGGGTTAGGGTTAGGGTTAGGGTTAGGGTTAGGGTTAGGGTTAGGGTTAGGGTTAGGGTTAGGGTTAGGGTTAGGGTTAGGGTTAGGGTTAGGGTTAGGGTTAGGGTTAGGGTTAGGGTTAGGGTTAGGGTTAGGGTTAGGGTTAGGGTTAGGGTTAGGGTTAGGGTTAGGGTTAGGGTTAGGGTTAGGGTTAGGGTTAGGGTTAGGGTTAGGGTTAGGGTTAGGGTTAGGGTTAGGGTTAGGGTTAGGGTTAGGGTTAGGGTTAGGGTTAGGGTTAGGGTTAGGGTTAGGGTTAGGGTTAGGGTTAGGGTTAGGGTTAGGGTTAGGGTTAGGGTTAGGGTTAGGGTTAGGGTTAGGGTTAGGGTTAGGGTTAGGGTTAGGGTTAGGGTTAGGGTTAGGGTTAGGGTTAGGGTTAGGGTTAGGGTTAGGGTTAGGGTTAGGGTTAGGGTTAGGGTTAGGGTTAGGGTTAGGGTTAGGGTTAGGGTTAGGGTTAGGGTTAGGGTTAGGGTTAGGGTTAGGGTTAGGGTTAGGGTTAGGGTTAGGGTTAGGGTTAGGGTTAGGGTTAGGGTTAGGGTTAGGGTTAGGGTTAGGGTTAGGGTTAGGGTTAGGGTTAGGGTTAGGGTTAGGGTTAGGGTTAGGGTTAGGGTTAGGGTTAGGGTTAGGGTTAGGGTTAGGGTTAGGGTTAGGGTTAGGGTTAGGGTTAGGGTTAGGGTTAGGGTTAGGGTTAGGGTTAGGGTTAGGGTTAGGGTTAGGGTTAGGGTTAGGGTTAGGGTTAGGGTTAGGGTTAGGGTTAGGGTTAGGGTTAGGGTTAGGGTTAGGGTTAGGGTTAGGGTTAGGGTTAGGGTTAGGGTTAGGGTTAGGGTTAGGGTTAGGGTTAGGGTTAGGGTTAGGGTTAGGGTTAGGGTTAGGGTTAGGGTTAGGGTTAGGGTTAGGGTTAGGGTTAGGGTTTTAGGGTTAGGGTTAGGGTTAGGGTTAGGGTTAGGGTTAGGGTTAGGGTTAGGGTTAGGGTTAGGGTTAGGGTTAGGGTTAGGGTTAGGGTTAGGGTTAGGGTTAGGGTTAGGGTTAGGGTTAGGGTTAGGGTTAGGGTTAGGGTTAGGGTTAGGGTTAGGGTTAGGGTTAGGGTTAGGGTTAGGGTTAGGGTTAGGGTTAGGGTTAGGGTTAGGGTTAGGGTTAGGGTTAGGGTTAGGGTTAGGGTTAGGGTTAGGGTTAGGGTTAGGGTTAGGGTTAGGGTTAGGGTTAGGGTTAGGGTTAGGGTTAGGGTTAGGGTTAGGGTTAGGGTTAGGGTTAGGGTTAGGGTTAGGGTTAGGGTTAGGGTTAGGGTTAGGGTTAGGGTTAGGGTTAGGGTTAGGGTTAGGGTTAGGGTTAGGGTTAGGGTTAGGGTTAGGGTTAGGGTTAGGGTTAGGGTTAGGGTTAGGGTTAGGGTTAGGGTTAGGGTTAGGGTTAGGGTTAGGGTTAGGGTTAGGGTTAGGGTTAGGGTTAGGGTTAGGGTTAGGGTTAGGGTTAGGGTTAGGGTTAGGGTTAGGGTTAGGGTTAGGGTTAGGGTTAGGGTTAGGGTTAGGGTTAGGGTTAGGGTTAGGGTTAGGGTTAGGGTTAGGGTTAGGGTTAGGGTTAGGGTTAGGGTTAGGGTTAGGGTTAGGGTTAGGGTTAGGGTTAGGGTTAGGGTTAGGGTTAGGGTTAGGGTTAGGGTTAGGGTTAGGGTTAGGGTTAGGGTTAGGGTTAGGGTTAGGGTTAGGGTTAGGGTTAGGGTTAGGGTTAGGGTTAGGGTTAGGGTTAGGGTTAGGGTTAGGGTTAGGGTTAGGGTTAGGGTTAGGGTTAGGGTTAGGGTTAGGGTTAGGGTTAGGGTTAGGGTTAGGGTTAGGGTTAGGGTTAGGGTTAGGGTTAGGGTTAGGGTTAGGGTTAGGGTTAGGGTTAGGGTTAGGGTTAGGGTTAGGGTTAGGGTTAGGGTTAGGGTTAGGGTTAGGGTTAGGGTTAGGGTTAGGGTTAGGGTTAGGGTTAGGGTTAGGGTTAGGGTTAGGGTTAGGGTTAGGGTTAGGGTTAGGGTTAGGGTTAGGGTTAGGGTTAGGGTTAGGGTTAGGGTTAGGGTTAGGGTTAGGGTTAGGGTTAGGGTTAGGGTTAGGGTTAGGGTTAGGGTTAGGGTTAGGGTTAGGGTTAGGGTTAGGGTTAGGGTTAGGGTTAGGGTTAGGGTTAGGGTTAGGGTTAGGGTTAGGGTTAGGGTTAGGGTTAGGGTTAGGGTTAGGGTTAGGGTTAGGGTTAGGGTTAGGGTTAGGGTTAGGGTTAGGGTTAGGGTTAGGGTTAGGGTTAGGGTTAGGGTTAGGGTTAGGGTTAGGGTTAGGGTTAGGGTTAGGGTTAGGGTTAGGGTTAGGGTTAGGGTTAGGGTTAGGGTTAGGGTTAGGGTTAGGGTTAGGGTTAGGGTTAGGGTTAGGGTTAGGGTTAGGGTTAGGGTTAGGGTTAGGGTTAGGGTTAGGGTTAGGGTTAGGGTTAGGGTTAGGGTTAGGGTTAGGGTTAGGGTTAGGGTTAGGGTTAGGGTTAGGGTTAGGGTTAGGGTTAGGGTTAGGGTTAGGGTTAGGGTTAGGGTTAGGGTTAGGGTTAGGGTTAGGGTTAGGGTTAGGGTTAGGGTTAGGGTTAGGGTTAGGGTTAGGGTTAGGGTTAGGGTTAGGGTTAGGGTTAGGGTTAGGGTTAGGGTTAGGGTTAGGGTTAGGGTTAGGGTTAGGGTTAGGGTTAGGGTTAGGGTTAGGGTTAGGGTTAGGGTTAGGGTTAGGGTTAGGGTTAGGGTTAGGGTTAGGGTTAGGGTTAGGGTTAGGGTTAGGGGTTAGGGTTAGGGTTAGGGTTAGGGTTAGGGTTAGGGTTAGGGTTAGGGTTAGGGTTAGGGTTAGGGGTTAGGGTTAGGGTTAGGGTTAGGGTTAGGGTTAGGGTTAGGGTTAGGGTTAGGGTTAGGTTAGGGTTAGGGTTAGGGTTAGGGTTAGGGTTAGGGTTAGGGTTAGGGTTAGGGTTAGGGTTAGGGTTAGGGTTAGGGTTAGGGTTAGGGTTAGGGTTAGGGTTAGGGTTAGGGTTAGGGTTAGGGTTAGGGTTAGGGTTAGGGTTAGGGTTAGGGTTAGGGTTAGGGTTAGGGTTAGGGTTAGGGTTAGGGTTAGGGTTAGGGTTATAGGGTTAGGGTTAGGGTTAGGGTTAGGGTTAGGGTATAAGGGTTAGGGTTAGGGTTAGGGTTAGGGTTAGGGTTAGGGTTAGGGTTAGGGTTAGGGTTAGGGTTAGGGTTAGGGTTAGGGTTAGGTTAGGGTTAGGGTTAGGGTTAG
>NC_071985.2:233662841-233795519 GCF_028885655.2 Pongo abelii | reverse complement strand
CTAACCCTAACCCTAACCCTAACCTAACCCTAACCCTAACCCTAACCCTAACCCTAACCCTAACCCTAACCCTAACCCTAACCCTAACCCTAACCCTAACCCTAACCCTAACCCTAACCCTAACCCTAACCCTAACCCTAACCCTAACCCTAACCCTAACCCTAACCCTAACCCTAACCCTAACCCTAACCCTAACCCTAACCCTAACCCCTAACCCTAACCCTAACCCTAACCCTAACCCTAACCCTAACCCTAACCCTAACCCTAACCCTAACCCTAACCCTAACCCTAACCCTAACCCTAACCCTAACCCTAACCCTAACCCTAACCCTAACCCTAACCCTAACCCTAACCCTAACCCTAACCCTAACCCTAACCCTAACCCTAACCCTAACCCTAACCCTAACCCTAACCCTAACCCTAACCCTAACCCTAACCCTAACCCTAACCCTAACCCTAACCCTAACCCTAACCCTAACCCTAACCCTAACCCTAACCCTAACCCTAACCCTAACCCTAACCCTAACCCTAACCCTAACCCTAACCCTAACCCTAACCCTAACCCTAACCCTAACCCTAACCCTAACCCTAACCCTAACCCTAACCCTAACCCTAACCCTAACCCTAACCCTAACCCTAACCCTAACCCTAACCCTAACCCTAACCCTAACCCTAACCCTAACCCTAACCCTAACCCTAACCCTAACCCTAACCCTAACCCTAACCCTAACCCTAACCCTAACCCTAACCCTAACCCTAACCCTAACCCTAACCCTAACCCTAACCCTAACCCTAACCCTAACCCTAACCCTAACCCTAACCCTAACCCTAACCCTAACCCTAACCCTAACCCTAACCCTAACCCTAACCCTAACCCTAACCCTAACCCTAACCCTAACCCTAACCCTAACCCTAACCCTAACCCTAACCCTAACCCTAACCCTAACCCTAACCCTAACCCTAACCCTAACCCTAACCCTAACCCTAACCCTAACCCTAACCCTAACCCTAACCCTAACCCTAACCCTAACCCTAACCCTAACCCTAACCCTACCCTAACCCTAACCCTAACCCTAACCCTAACCCTAACCCTAACCCTAACCCTAACCCTAACCCTAACCCTAACCCTAACCCTAACCCTAACCCTAACCCTAACCCTAACCCTAACCCTAACCCTAACCCTAACCCTAACCCTAACCCTAACCCTAACCCTAACCCTAACCCTAACCCTAACCCTAACCCTAACCCTAACCCTAACCCTAACCCTAACCCTAACCCTAACCCTAACCCTAACCCTAACCCTAACCTAACCCTAACCCTAACCCTAACCCTAACCCTAACCCTAACCCTAACCCTAACCCTAACCCTAACCCTAACCCTAACCCTAACCCTAACCCTAACCCTAACCCTAACCCTAACCCTAACCCTAACCCTAACCCTAACCCTAACCCTAACCCTAACCCTAACCCTAACCCTAACCCTAACCCTAACCCTAACCCTAACCCTAACCCTAACCCTAACCCTAACCCTAACCCTAACCCTAACCCTAACCCTAACCCTAACCCTAACCCTAACCCTAACCCTAACCCTAACCCTAACCCTAACCCTAACCCTAACCCTAACCCTAACCCTAACCCTAACCCTAACCCTAACCCTAACCCTAACCCTAACCCTAACCCTAACCCTAACCCTAACCCTAACCCTAACCCTAACCCTAACCCTAACCCTAACCCTAACCCTAACCCTAACCCTAACCCTAACCCTAACCCTAACCCTAACCCTAACCCTAACCCTAACCCTAACCCTAACCCTAACCCTAACCCTAACCCTAACCCTAACCCTAACCCTAACCCTAACCCTAACCCTAACCCTAACCCTAACCCTAACCCTAACCCTAACCCTAACCCTAACCCTAACCCTAACCCTAACCCTAACCCTAACCCTAACCCTAACCCTAACCCTAACCCTAACCCTAACCCTAACCCTAACCCTAACCCTAACCCTAACCCTAACCCTAACCCTAACCCTAACCCTAACCCTAACCCTAACCCTAACCCTAACCCTAACCCTAACCCTAACCCTAACCCTAACCCTAACCCTAACCCTAACCCTAACCCTAACCCTAACCCTAACCCTAACCCTAACCCTAACCCTAACCCTAACCCTAACCCTAACCCTAACCCTAACCCTAACCCTAACCCTAACCCTAACCCTAACCCTAACCCTAACCCTAACCCTAACCCTAACCCTAACCCTAACCCTAACCCTAACCCTAACCCTAACCCTAACCCTAACCCTAACCCTAACCCTAACCCTAACCCTAACCCTAACCCTAACCCTAACCCTAACCCTAACCCTAACCCTAACCCTAACCCTAACCCTAACCCTAACCCTAACCCTAACCCTAACCCTAACCCTAACCCTAACCCTAACCCTAACCCTAACCCTAACCCTAACCCTAACCCTAACCCTAACCCTAACCCTAACCCTAACCCTAACCCTAACCCTAACCCTAACCCTAACCCTAACCCTAACCCTAACCCTAACCCTAACCCTAACCCTAACCCTAACCCTAACCCTAACCCTAACCCTAACCCTAACCCTAACCCTAACCCTAACCCTAACCCTAACCCTAACCCTAACCCTAACCCTAACCCTAACCCTAACCCTAACCCTAACCCCTAACCCTAACCCTAACCCTAACCCTAACCCTAACCCTAACCCTAACCCTAACCCTAACCCTAACCCTAACCCTAACCCTAACCCTAACCCTAACCCTAACCCTAACCCTAACCCTAACCCTAACCCTAACCCTAACCCTAACCCTAACCCTAACCCTAACCCTAACCCTAACCCTAACCCTAACCCTAACCCTAACCCTAACCCTAACCCTAACCCTAACCCTAACCCTAACCCTAACCCTAACCCTAACCCTAACCCTAACCCTAACCCTAACCCTAACCCTAACCCTAACCCTAACCCTAACCCTAACCCTAACCCTAACCCTAACCCTAACCCTAACCCTAACCCTAACCCTAACCCTAACCCTAACCCTAACCCTAACCCTAACCCTAACCCTAACCCTAACCCTAACCCTAACCCTAACCCTAACCCTAACCCTAACCCTAACCCTAACCCTAACCCTAACCCTAACCCTACCCTAACCCTAACCCTAACCCTAACCCTAACCCTAACCCTAACCCTAACCCTAACCCTAACCCTAACCCTAACCCTAACCCTAACCCTAACCCTAACCCTAACCCTAACCCTAACCCTAACCCTAACCCTAACCCTAACCCTAACCCTAACCCTAACCCTAACCCTAACCCTAACCCTAACCCTAACCCTAACCCTAACCCTAACCCTAACCCTAACCCTAACCCTAACCCTAACCCTAACCCTAACCCTAACCCTAACCCTAACCCTAACCCTAACCCTAACCCTAACCCTAACCCTAACCCTAACCCTAACCCTAACCCTAACCCTAACCCTAACCCTAACCCTAACCCTAACCCTAACCCTAACCCTAACCCTAACCCTAACCCTAACCCTAACCCTAACCCTAACCCTAACCCTAACCCTAACCCTAACCCTAACCCTAACCCTAACCCTAACCCTAACCCTAACCCTAACCCTAACCCTAACCCTAACCCTAACCCTAACCCTAACCCTAACCCTAACCCTAACCCTAACCCTAACCCTAACCCTAACCCTAACCCTAACCCTAACCCTAACCCTAACCCTAACCCTAACCCTAACCCTAACCCTAACCCTAACCCTAACCCTAACCCTAACCCTAACCCTAACCCTAACCCTAACCCTAACCCTAACCCTAACCCTAACCCTAACCCTAACCCTAACCCTAACCCTAACCCTAACCCTAACCCTAACCCTAACCCTAACCCTAACCCTAACCCTAACCCTAACCCTAACCCTAACCCTAACCCTAACCCTAACCCTACCCTACCCTAACCCTAACCCTAACCCTAACCCTAACCCTAACCCTAACCCTAACCCTAACCCTAACCCTAACCCTAACCCTAACCCTAACCCTAACCCTAACCCTAACCCTAACCCTAACCCTAACCCTAACCCTAACCCTAACCCTAACCCTAACCCTAACCCTAACCCTAACCCTAACCCTAACCCTAACCCTAACCCTAACCCTAACCCTAACCCTAACCCTAACCCTAACCCTAACCCTAACCCTAACCCTAACCCTAACCCTAACCCTAACCCTAACCCTAACCCTAACCCTAACCCTAACCCTAACCCTAACCCTAACCCTAACCCTAACCCTAACCCTAACCCTAACCCTAACCCTAACCCTAACCCTAACCCTAACCCTAACCCTAACCCTAACCCTAACCCTAACCCTAACCCTAACCCTAACCCTAACCCTAACCCTAACCCTAACCCTAACCCTAACCCTAACCCTAACCCTAACCCTAACCCTAACCCTAACCCTAACCCTAACCCTAACCCTAACCCTAACCCTAACCCTAACCCTAACCCTAACCCTAACCCTAACCCTAACCCTAACCCTAACCCTAACCCTAACCCTAACCCTAACCCTAACCCTAACCCTAACCCTAACCCTAACCCTAACCCTAACCCTAACCCTAACCCTAACCCTAACCCTAACCCTAACCCTAACCCTAACCCTAACCCTAACCCTAACCCTAACCCTAACCCTAACCCTAACCCTAACCCTAACCCTAACCCTAACCCTAACCCTAACCCTAACCCTAACCCTAACCCTAACCCTAACCCTAACCCTAACCCTAACCCTAACCCTAACCCTAACCCTAACCCTAACCCTAACCCTAACCCTAACCCTAACCCTAACCCTAACCCTAACCCTAACCCTAACCCTAACCCTAACCCTAACCCTAACCCTAACCCTAACCCTAACCCTAACCCTAACCCTAACCCTAACCCTAACCCTAACCCTAACCCTAACCCTAACCCTAACCCTAACCCTAACCCTAACCCTAACCCTAACCCTAACCCTAACCCTAACCCTAACCCTAACCCTAACCCTAACCCTAACCCTAACCCTAACCCTAACCCTAACCCTAACCCTAACCCTAACCCTAACCCTAACCCTAACCCTAACCCTAACCCTAACCCTAACCCTAACCCTAACCCTAACCCTAACCCTAACCCTAACCCTAACCCTAACCCTAACCCTAACCCTAACCCTAACCCTAACCCTAACCCTAACCCTAACCCTAACCCTAACCCTAACCCTAACCCTAACCCTAACCCTAACCCTAACCCTAACCCTAACCCTAACCCTAACCCTAACCCTAACCCTAACCCTAACCCTAACCCTAACCCTAACCCTAACCCTAACCCTAACCCTAACCCTAACCCTAACCCTAACCCTAACCCTAACCCTAACCCTAACCCTAACCCTAACCCTAACCCTAACCCTAACCCTAACCCTAACCCTAACCCTAACCCTAACCCTAACCCTAACCCTAACCCTAACCCTAACCCTAACCCTAACCCTAACCCTAACCCTAACCCTAACCCTAACCCTAACCCTAACCCTAACCCTAACCCTAACCCTAACCCTAACCCTAACCCTAACCCTAACCCTAACCCTAACCCTAACCCTAACCCTAACCCTAACCCTAACCCTAACCCTAACCCTAACCCTAACCCTAACCCTAACCCTAACCCTAACCCTAACCCTAACCCTAACCCTAACCCTAACCCTAACCCTAACCCTAACCCTAACCCTAACCCTAACCCTAACCCTAACCCTAACCCTAACCCTAACCCTAACCCTAACCCTAACCCTAACCCTAACCCTAACCCTAACCCTAACCCTAACCCTAACCCTAACCCTAACCCTAACCCTAACCCTAACCCTAACCCTAACCCTAACCCTAACCCTAACCCTAACCCTAACCCTAACCCTAACCCTAACCCTAACCCTAACCCTAACCCTAACCCTAACCCTAACCCTAACCCTAACCCTAACCCTAACCCTAACCCTAACCCTAACCCTAACCCTAACCCTAACCCTAACCCTAACCCTAACCCTAACCCTAACCCTAACCCTAACCCTAACCCTAACCCTAACCCTAACCCTAACCCTAACCCTAACCCTAACCCTAACCCTAACCCTAACCCTAACCCTAACCCTAACCCTAACCCTAACCCTAACCCTAACCCTAACCCTAACCCTAACCCTAACCCTAACCCTAACCCTAACCCTAACCCTAACCCTAACCCTAACCCTAACCCTAACCCTAACCCTAACCCTAACCCTAACCCTAACCCTAACCCTAACCCTAACCCTAACCCTAACCCTAACCCTAACCCTAACCCTAACCCTAACCCTAACCCTAACCCTAACCCTAACCCTAACCCTAACCCTAACCCTAACCCTAACCCTAACCCTAACCCTAACCCTAACCCTAACCCTAACCCTAACCCTAACCCTAACCCTAACCCTAACCCTAACCCTAACCCTAACCCTAACCCTAACCCTAACCCTAACCCTAACCCTAACCCTAACCCTAACCCTAACCCTAACCCTAACCCTAACCCTAACCCTAACCCTAACCCTAACCCTAACCCTAACCCTAACCCTAACCCTAACCCTAACCCTAACCCTAACCCTAACCCTAACCCTAACCCTAACCCTAACCCTAACCCTAACCCTAACCCTAACCCTAACCCTAACCCTAACCCTAACCCTAACCCTAACCCTAACCCTAACCCTAACCCTAACCCTAACCCTAACCCTAACCCTAACCCTAACCCTAACCCTAACCCTAACCCTAACCCTAACCCTAACCCTAACCCTAACCCTAACCCTAACCCTAACCCTAACCCTAACCCTAACCCTAACCCTAACCCTAACCCTAACCCTAACCCTAACCCTAACCCTAACCCTAACCCTAACCCTAACCCTAACCCTAACCCTAACCCTAACCCTAACCCTAACCCTAACCCTAACCCTAACCCTAACCCTAACCCTAACCCTAACCCTAACCCTAACCCTAACCCTAACCCTAACCCTAACCCTAACCCTAACCCTAACCCTAACCCTAACCCTAACCCTAACCCTAACCCTAACCCTAACCCTAACCCTAACCCTAACCCTAACCCTAACCCTAACCCTAACCCTAACCCTAACCCTAACCCTAACCCTAACCCTAACCCTAACCCTAACCCTAACCCTAACCCTAACCCTAACCCTAACCCTAACCCTAACCCTAACCCTAACCCTAACCCTAACCCTAACCCTAACCCTAACCCTAACCCTAACCCTAACCCTAACCCTAACCCTAACCCTAACCCTAACCCTAACCCTAACCCTAACCCTAACCCTAACCCTAACCCTAACCCTAACCCTAACCCTAACCCTAACCCTAACCCTAACCCTAACCCTAACCCTAACCCTAACCCTAACCCTAACCCTAACCCTAACCCTAACCCTAACCCTAACCCTAACCCTAACCCTAACCCTAACCCTAACCCTAACCCTAACCCTAACCCTAACCCTAACCCTAACCCTAACCCTAACCCTAACCCTAACCCTAACCCTAACCCTAACCCTAACCCTAACCCTAACCCTAACCCTAACCCTAACCCTAACCCTAACCCTAACCCTAACCCTAACCCTAACCCTAACCCTAACCCTAACCCTAACCCTAACCCTAACCCTAACCCTAACCCTAACCCTAACCCTAACCCTAACCCTAACCCTAACCCTAACCCTAACCCTAACCCTAACCCTAACCCTAACCCTAACCCTAACCCTAACCCTAACCCTGACCCTGACCCTGACCCTGACCCTGACCCTGACCCTGACCCTGACCCTGACCCTGACCCTGACCCTGACCCTGACCCTGACCCTGACCCTGACCCTGACCCTAACGGACTCCCCTGGGACGCGGGTGGCGCAAGCCCACCTTGGCCCTGTGGCCCCGCTTGAGCCGGCCCAGGCTGTCCCACCGCGCAAGGGCCCGGCAGGCCGTCGCGCTGCGGGTCCCGGTCCTCCCGGCCTTTGCTAGGGTGCGCAGGCCACCGAGGAGCCTGAGGGTGGGAGAGCGCCCCGTCCGCGGGAGCCAGGGCAGCGTAGGCAAAATCCGCGCGTGCCGGGGCCGCTTGGGAGATCCCTCGTGCCGGCGCGGCCTGGCTGGGCTGGAGCACGGGGACGGCCCTCGCTCCCTGGCTCACGAAAGCCCCCTGGGGGAGAGCCCCAGGCGCGCAGGGCACGCGGGGTGCGGGAAGCGCCGTTCCCCACGCCCCGGCGTGGGCGAAGGTGACCCACGAGGGAGCAGGGTGACACCCGCCGGGGGCCGCGTTGCACAGGCCGCCTGCGTGCGCGGGCGCCCTGCCACCCTGTCCCGGGTGCCTGGCCCGTCGATTCTGAAACCAGATCTGAATCCTGGACTCCGGGAGGCCCGTCTCTCTGGCCAGTTCTTCCCTGGCGGCGATGCCTGGAAAGCGATCCTTCTCAAAGGCGCGGAGGAGCAGGGCGGTCTGGGATCCGGTGACGGCGGTCCGCTTTCGCCTGCCTTCTTGCGGGCCGCGTCTCCCGGGCCAGGGCCGAGATTCCCGCCGGTGCTGCCTCAGCTGGCGTGACCTCTCATTCTGAAACCAAATCTGGACCCTGGGCTCCGGAACGCCGACGGCCTGGGCCAGCCCTTCTCTGGTGGCGATGCCCGGGTACGGGTTCCGCTCAAAGCAGGCTCGCAGGGCCTCGCTTTGGCTCGGGGTCCAGACGAGTCTCCTTCGCCGTCCTCGTCCTCGGGCTTCCGCGGGGAGGGGGCCGTCCGAAGGTGTCGGGAGAGCCATCGCGGGGAGCCCCGGCCGGAATTTCACGGACGGACACGGGCAGAGAGAGGCCCGCGGGCTCCCGGGCACCTCAGCCGGCCTGTGCACTGGGCGCAGGTGCAGCCAGGAGACCGGCCCGGACAGCCAGCCAGCCGCTCTTATAAAGACCAACAGGCAGGCAGGCTCCACCCCTTCATGAATGGCGGTGAGCCCTGGGACAGCCCGCCCTCCGGAAGGGTCCCAGGGCGTGGAGGCCCCCTGGGGCCGGGGGGAGGGGGGGCGGTGGTGGTGGTGGTGGTGGTGGTGACGCTGGTGGTGGGGGCGGGGGTGGCGGTGGGGGCGGGAGGGACGAAGCGGAAGGGGGAGAGGGGGAAGGGGTGAGGGGGGCGGGTTTCGGGGTCTGGCTCTCCGGACCTCTCCAGGAATCCCGCGGGAACTGGAGGCCGCTCTCTGGGCTCCCACGCGCCTTCAGCAGGGAGAATCCAGCCTGGAAGGCTGGAGGGGAGTGTGGAACTGAACCTCCGTGGGAGTCTTGAGTTTTCCAGGCCCTCTCTCCGTGAAGGAGGCAATGCCTGTGGGTGTCGCCGTGGCCGTGACAGTCTCACACACGCACAGGCGTGTGGCTCTCGTTCATTCCCACGCAGAAGACCAGAGCGAGACCCCAGGGATAGGATGCATCCCCGGCGTGATGGCCTGACGATGGATTCCTGTGTCCCGCAACATGGGGAGTCTGCAGTGTGGCCGGTTTGGAAACTGGCAAGGGGAGCGAAGAGACACCATGCCGGTCTTCCACCCTTCCCTGGATGCCTGTGGGTGCCCGCAGAGCTCCGGAAGCAAACAGTCAACATGCTCAGCCTTTCGGGGGCCGGAGAGACGTGAGCAACAGGCCCCCTTGCAGAGGGCACAGCAGCGTGGAATCCCAAATCACGCTTCAGTCGTCCTGAGTGTGGCTCCTCTGTGGTCGGGGCTGTCGGCCTGGCGCTCCGTTGCGAGGCTCAGCCTGGGGATGTGCGGTCTGTGAACCACGCGGGTGAAAACCCGACGGCAAACCGGGTCCCGGTCTTTTGTCTCTGAGGAAGCCGCCCGTTCCTTGGGCCACGGAATCGGGGCGAATGGGTGCCCCGCCGGCCCGACGCGGTGGCCCTGGGCCCAGCCCTCAGCCCGCGCCGGGCGCTTACCCTTTTCCCGGAGCGCGGGGGTCCCGTTGCTCCCGGAGGCCAGAGACCGTTTATTCTCTCTGCCTTCCTCCCTCTGTCTCTGGCTCCCTCCCGCCCGCCCTCTGTCCCTGCGTCGCTCTGTCTCTCCCTCCGTTCCTCACTGCCTCCCTCTCTCTCCCTCCCTCCCTCCCTCCCTCCCAACTTCCCTCCGCCCATCCTTCGGCCACTCTGGGTCTCCCGTTCGTCTCTCCATCTCTGCCCGCCTTCCCTCCCGCCTGGAACGGTCGGCATCGCCGGCGTGCGCGGGGCCTGGGGTCTGCGTTCAGCCGCCAGGCGCTCCACGGTGGCAGCTGGGAGGCTGCAGGGGCACGGGCGGGCGACGGTGGAGCGGAGGCGCAGAGGAGGCGAGCCGCCGCCGGAGGGATGGCGGGCCCGGACGCTGCGCGGGCCCGGTGTTTCGCGGGACGGGGTTCTCCACCCAGCCCAGGGGAGGACGCATTATCCGGGGGTGGGGGGTGGGGGTGGCGAGGGGTTGGTCAGGCCGGGGTGGGGTGGCGGAAAGGCACGAGAGCTCTGCCCGGGCTGCTCCCAGAGCCTAGGCGGCTGCCCGCGAACCCGCGCGTGCGCAGTAGACGGCCCACCTGCTGGTACCTGGGCCGGCGCTGGGATCCCCGGGATGCCCAGGAAAGAATGGCAGCTCTCCGCTCTGTGGAGTCTCTCACCGGGCCTAGACCTGGAAGGCAGGAATCCCAGGCGGGTCGGCCCGGAGGGAACACACGCCCCTCCACGCCGAGCCAGGTGTTCCCCGCGAAAGAGAGGCCACCGGCCACCGCCCTGCCCCGACCCCGTCCCAGCCCCGCGTCCTTTTACAGCTCCTCCAGCAGAGCCCGGTATTCTTCCTCGCTGAGGGGTGGTTCCAGCGAGGCGGCCTCTTCCGAGGCCTCCAGCTCCCCCGGGGCCTCCGTTTCTAGGAAAGGTTGCGCCCGCTGCAGAAACTCCGGGCTCGCCAGGAGCTCATCCAGCAGGCCGGAGGGGAGTGCAGACGAGCGCCCCGGCTCCTGGAGGAGCCCCGCCTGGGGGGGCGCCCGGATGGCTTGCACCTGCCCCTGCCGCGCGCGGAGGCCTCCGGGGGCGCGGGCTGGGGAGGTGGGGCTGCCCCGGCTTGGGGTTCCCACGCCGCCCCGGCGACCTGGGGACCCTGGCCCCAGCCCCACCACGGACTCCCCTGGGACGCGAGGGGCGGGAAATGCAGGGGGTATTTCAGAATTCAGTCTTCCTCACAGAATCGCAAAGTTCACGTTTCACAACCATAAAGAAACTATTTACGCTAAAAATGAGACTTTTTATGGAGTTGCACTTAGAAAACTTCAATGTCTGAGAAAAGAAAATCTCTAACGGACAGGGAAACAGGTGGTTTATCCAATACTCTGAAAATAAAATGGGCTGGGTGAGGGGAATATGAAAATATTATTTCAATTTCATTTCATTTTATTTATTTATTTATGTACTTATTTATTTATTTTTGAGACAGAGTCTCCCTCTGTCCCCCAGGCTGGATTACAGTGGCCTGAGCTCAGCTCACTGCAGCCTCCGCATCCTGGGCTCAAGGCGTTCTCCTGCCTCAGCCTCCGGAGTAGCTGGGACTAAATGAGCACGCCACCACGCCAGGCAAATTTTTGTCTTTTGTTTAAAGTGTAGAGGAGGTTTCACCATTTGGGCCAGGGTGGTCTTCAACGGCCGACTTCAGGTGATCTGCCCCAACTTGCCTTCCCAAAGGGAAGGGACTATAGGCGTGAGCCACTGCGCCCAGACTATGATAGTTTCACACTGAAGCCTGAAGCTGCTCTGCCTTAGCATTTTTCCTGAATTTTACTTTCTTGGCATGATGAGTTGCTAGCTCATATTTTCCGTTGGATCTTTTCGAAAGGCATTACTGATGAGAGTATGGCTTTCTCACAAAGAATACCACTTTGGTGAAACTATACTGAAATTAAGAGTACCTTAAGTTTCCGATACTTATCAAGCACAATATTTGAACACGGCGTGGTAGGTGAAAGTGTAAGAAGCAGAATTTGGCAAACCCCATTATTTTTCAATTTCGACGGTTTCAGGATTTTTGGTTTCAGCCAAACTGAAGAATGTCCTAATGAGCTGTCAATTCACAGGCCATTACAGACAATTTCTGAAACTACATCACAGTGTAATTTAAGGAGTACGATTCTAAAGAAGTTTGAACAATCTGGTGGTATTGCTAACACCAAACAAGGTTGTTCAGCTCTTTCGTCTTTAAAAACAAACAAACAAAAACATGATGTGGAATTCTCTCATTTTACCAAACAGCCGTACGCTCCCTTGAATATGTGACTATGAAACCCAAGTAACTGGAAGACAAAAAATAACGGAAACACCTCATCAGTCTCATTAATAGTTTTGTTGAGAATAATTTATTTTTCAAAAACTGCTGGCTATGTCTTGATATTTTTAGACACGGCTAAAATTGAAATTGCATGAATCCTCTCTCTAGCACTCATGCTACTTAAGAAACTTTTCCCAAGATTTGACTGCATTCATTTCATGAAAGCCCTGTCCTCTTCTCCCCTATATATCTATATTAGCACTCTGCCTTCTACCCTCTTCCATAGGAAACACAAATCCGTCAATTGATCACTTAAGCCTTTCCAGTTTGGGTACAACATTTTCTGTAGTTGTACTCGTACGATTTGCCCTTTATACTTCTAAAGACTAGACCCTAGATAATACATGCTTGGGAATAGTGGAGCTAGCTTGCTTCAACTTTATTTAGGCGTATGCTAATTACTTGTGGGGGGCAAAGGCAGGTAGTGAGGATGTTAAGCTTATCCCAAATTAGTCAATTTTGGAAAAGACACAAGTACAGGCCGGGCGCGGTGGCTCCGACCTGTAATCCCAGCACCTTGGGAGGTCTTCTCGCAGAAGACCAGAGCGAGACCCCAGGGAAAAGATGCATCCCCGGCGTGATGGCCTGACGATGGATTCCTGTGTCCCGCAACATGGGGAGTCTGCAGTGTGGCCGGTTTGGAAACTGGCAAGGAGAGCGAGGAGACACGATGCCGGTCTTCCACCCTTCCCTGGATGCCTGTGGGTGCCCGCAGAGCTCCGGAAGCAAACAGTCAACATGCTCAGCCTTTCGGGGGCCGGAGAGACGTGAGCAACAGGCCCCCTTGCAGAGGGCACAGCAGCGTGGAATCCCAAATCACCCTTCAGTCGTCCTGAGTGTGGCTCCTCTGTGGTCGGGGCCGTCGGCCTGGCGCTCCGTTGCGAGGCTCAGCCTGGGGATGTGCGGTCTGTGAACCACGCGGGTGAAAACCCGACGGCAAACCGGGTCCCGGTCTTTTGTCTCTGAGGAAGCCGCCCGTTCCTTGGGCCACGGAATCGGGGCGAATGGGTGCCCCGCCGGCCCGACGCGGTGGCCGTGGGCCCAGCCCTCAGCCCGCGCCGGGCACTTACCCTTTTCCCGGAGCGCGGGGGTCCCGTTGCTCCCGGAGGCCGGAGACCGTTTTTTCTCTCTGCCTTCCTCCCTCTGTCCCTGGCTCCCTCCCGCCCGCCCTCTTTCCCTGCATCGCTCTGTCTCTCCCTCCGATCCTCACTGCCTCCCTCTCTCTCCCTCCCTCCCTCCCTCCCTCCCTGCCTCCCAACTTCCCTCCGCCCATCCTTAGGACCCTCTGGGTCTCCCGTTCGTCTCTCCATCTCTGCCCGCCTTCCCTCCCGCCTGGAACGGTCAGCATCGCCGGCGTGCGCGGGGCCTGGGGTCTGCGTTCAGCCGCCAGGCGCTCCACGGTGGCAGCTGGGAGGCTGCAGGGGCACGGGCGGGCGACGGTGGAGCGGAGGCGCAGAGGAGGCGAGACGCTGCCGGAGGGATGGAGGGCCCGAAGCCTGCGCGGGCCCGGTGTTTCGCGGGACGGGGGTCTCCACCCAGCCCAGGGGAGGAGGCATTTTCCGGCGGTGGGGGGTGGGGGGTGGGGGGTGGGGGGTGGCGGTGGCGAGGGGTTGGTCAGGCCGGGGTGGGGTGGCGGAAAGGCACGAGAGCTCTGCCCGGGCTGCTCCCAGAGCCTAGGCGGCTGCCCGCGAACCCGCGCGTGCGCAGTAGACGGCCCACCTGCTGGTACCTGGGCCGGCGCTGGGATCCCCGGGATGCCCAGGAAAGAATGGCAGCTCTCCGCTCTGTGGAGTCTCTCACCGGGCCTAGACCTGGAAGGCAGGAATCCCAGGCGGGTCGGCCCGGAGGGAACACACGCCCCTCCACGCCGAGCCAGGTGTTCCCCGCGAAAGAGAGGCCACCGGCCACCGCCCTGCCCCGACCCCGTCCCAGCCCCGCGTCCTTTTAAAGCTCCTCCAGCAGAGCCCGGTATTCTTCCTCGCTGAGGGGTGGTTCCAGCGAGGCGGCCTCTTCCGAGGCCTCCAGCTCCCCCGGGGCCTCCGTTTCTAGGAAAGGTTGCGCCCGCTGCAGAAACTCCGGGCTCGCCAGGAGCTCATCCAGCAGGCCGGAGGGGAGTGCAGACGAGCGCCCCGGCTCCCGGAGGAGCCCCGCCTGGGGGGACGCCCGGATGGCTTGCACCTGCCCCTGCCGCGCGGAGGCCTCCGGGGGCGCGGGCTGGGGAGGTGGGGCTGCCCCGGCTTGGGGTTCCCACGCCGCCCCGGCGACCTGGGGACCCTGGCCCCAGCCCCACCACGGACTCCCCTGGGACGCGGGTGGCGCAAGCCCACCTTGGCCCTGTGGCCCCGCTTGAGCCGGCCCAGGCTGTCCCACCGCGCAAGGGCCCGGCAGGCCGTCGCGCTGCGGGTCCCGGTCCTCCCGGCCTTTGCTAGGGTGCGCAGGCCACCGAGGAGCCTGAGGGTGGGAGAGCGCCCAGTCCGCGGGAGCCAGGGCAGCGTAGGCAAAATCCGCGCGTGCCGGGGCCGCTTGGGAGATCCCTCGTGCCGGCGCGGCCTGGCTGGGCTGGAGCACGGGGACGGCCCTCGCTCCCTGGCTCACGAAAGCCCCCTGGGGGAGAGCCCCAGGCGCGCAGGGCACGCGGGGTGCGGGAAGCGCCGTTCCCCACGCCCCGGCGTGGGCGAAGGTGACCCACGAGGGAGCAGGGTGACACCCGCCGGGGGCCGCGTTGCACAGGCCGCCTGCGTGCGCGGGCGCCCTGCCACCCTGTCCCGGGTGCCTGGCCCGTCGATTCTGAAACCAGATCTGAATCCTGGACTCCGGGAGGCCCGTCTCTCTGGCCAGTTCTTCCCTGGCGGCGATGCCTGGAAAGCGATCCTTCTCAAAGGCGCGGAGGAGCAGGGCGGTCTGGGATCCGGTGACGGCGGTCCGCTTTCGCCTGCCTTCTTGCGGGCCGCGTCTCCCGGGCCAGGGCCGAGATTCCCGCCGGTGCTGCCTCAGCTGGCGTGACCTCTCATTCTGAAACCAAATCTGGACCCTGGGCTCCGGAACGCCGACGGCCTGGGCCAGCCCTTCTCTGGTGGCGATGCCCGGGTACGGGTTCCGCTCAAAGCAGGCTCGCAGGGCCTCGCTTTGGCTCGGGGTCCAGACGAGTCTCCTTCGCCGTCCTCGTCCTCGGGCTTCCGCGGGGAGGGGGCCGTCCGAAGGTGTCGGGAGAGCCATCGCGGGGAGCCCCGGCCGGAATTTCACGGACGGACACGGGCAGAGAGAGGCCCGCGGGCTCCCGGGCACCTCAGCCGGCCTGTGCACTGGGCGCAGGTGCAGCCAGGAGACCGGCCCGGACAGCCAGCCAGCCGCTCTTATAAAGACCAACAGGCAGGCAGGCTCCACCCCTTCATGAATGGCGGTGAGCCCTGGGACAGCCCGCCCTCCGGAAGGGTCCCAGGGCGTGGAGGCCCCCTGGGGCCGGGGGGAGGGGGGGCGGTGGTGGTGGTGGTGGTGGTGGTGGTGACGCTGGTGGTGGGGGCGGGGGTGGCGGTGGGGGCGGGAGGGACGAAGCGGAAGGGGGAGAGGGGGAAGGGGTGAGGGGGGCGGGTTTCGGGGTCTGGCTCTCCGGACCTCTCCAGGAATCCCGCGGGAACTGGAGGCCGCTCTCTGGGCTCCCACGCGCCTTCAGCAGGGAGAATCCAGCCTGGAAGGCTGGAGGGGAGTGTGGAACTGAACCTCCGTGGGAGTCTTGAGTTTTCCAGGCCCTCTCTCCGTGAAGGAGGCAATGCCTGTGGGTGTCGCCGTGGCCGTGACAGTCTCACACACGCACAGGCGTGTGGCTCTCGTTCATTCCCACGCAGAAGACCAGAGCGAGACCCCAGGGATAGGATGCATCCCCGGCGTGATGGCCTGACGATGGATTCCTGTGTCCCGCAACATGGGGAGTCTGCAGTGTGGCCGGTTTGGAAACTGGCAAGGGGAGCGAAGAGACACCATGCCGGTCTTCCACCCTTCCCTGGATGCCTGTGGGTGCCCGCAGAGCTCCGGAAGCAAACAGTCAACATGCTCAGCCTTTCGGGGGCCGGAGAGACGTGAGCAACAGGCCCCCTTGCAGAGGGCACAGCAGCGTGGAATCCCAAATCACGCTTCAGTCGTCCTGAGTGTGGCTCCTCTGTGGTCGGGGCTGTCGGCCTGGCGCTCCGTTGCGAGGCTCAGCCTGGGGATGTGCGGTCTGTGAACCACGCGGGTGAAAACCCGACGGCAAACCGGGTCCCGGTCTTTTGTCTCTGAGGAAGCCGCCCGTTCCTTGGGCCACGGAATCGGGGCGAATGGGTGCCCCGCCGGCCCGACGCGGTGGCCCTGGGCCCAGCCCTCAGCCCGCGCCGGGCGCTTACCCTTTTCCCGGAGCGCGGGGGTCCCGTTGCTCCCGGAGGCCAGAGACCGTTTATTCTCTCTGCCTTCCTCCCTCTGTCTCTGGCTCCCTCCCGCCCGCCCTCTGTCCCTGCGTCGCTCTGTCTCTCCCTCCGTTCCTCACTGCCTCCCTCTCTCTCCCTCCCTCCCTCCCTCCCTCCCAACTTCCCTCCGCCCATCCTTCGGCCACTCTGGGTCTCCCGTTCGTCTCTCCATCTCTGCCCGCCTTCCCTCCCGCCTGGAACGGTCGGCATCGCCGGCGTGCGCGGGGCCTGGGGTCTGCGTTCAGCCGCCAGGCGCTCCACGGTGGCAGCTGGGAGGCTGCAGGGGCACGGGCGGGCGACGGTGGAGCGGAGGCGCAGAGGAGGCGAGCCGCCGCCGGCGGGATGGCGGGCCCGGACGCTGCGCGGGCCCGGTGTTTCGTGGGACGGGGTTCTCCACCCAGCCCAGGGGAGGACGCATTATCCGGGGGTGGGGGGTGGGGGTGGCGAGGGGTTGGTCAGGCCGGGGTGGGGTGGCGGAAAGGCACGAGAGCTCTGCCCGGGCTGCTCCCAGAGCCTAGGCGGCTGCCCGCGAACCCGCGCGTGCGCAGTAGACGGCCCACCTGCTGGTACCTGGGCCGGCGCTGGGATCCCCGGGATGCCCAGGAAAGAATGGCAGCTCTCCGCTCTGTGGAGTCTCTCACCGGGCCTAGACCTGGAAGGCAGGAATCCCAGGCGGGTCGGCCCGGAGGGAACACACGCCCCTCCACGCCGAGCCAGGTGTTCCCCGCGAAAGAGAGGCCACCGGCCACCGCCCTGCCCCGACCCCGTCCCAGCCCCGCGTCCTTTTACAGCTCCTCCAGCAGAGCCCGGTATTCTTCCTCGCTGAGGGGTGGTTCCAGCGAGGCGGCCTCTTCCGAGGCCTCCAGCTCCCCCGGGGCCTCCGTTTCTAGGAAAGGTTGCGCCCGCTGCAGAAACTCCGGGCTCGCCAGGAGCTCATCCAGCAGGCCGGAGGGGAGTGCAGACGAGCGCCCCGGCTCCTGGAGGAGCCCCGCCTGGGGGGGCGCCCGGATGGCTTGCACCTGCCCCTGCCGCGCGCGGAGGCCTCCGGGGGCGCGGGCTGGGGAGGTGGGGCTGCCCCGGCTTGGGGTTCCCACGCCGCCCCGGCGACCTGGGGACCCTGGCCCCAGCCCCACCACGGACTCCCCTGGGACGCGAGGGGCGGGAAATGCAGGGGGTATTTCAGAATTCAGTCTTCCTCACAGAATCGCAAAGTTCACGTTTCACAACCATAAAGAAACTATTTACGCTAAAAATGAGACTTTTTATGGAGTTGCACTTAGAAAACTTCAATGTCTGAGAAAAGAAAATCTCTAACGGACAGGGAAACAGGTGGTTTATCCAATACTCTGAAAATAAAATGGGCTGGGTGAGGGGAATATGAAAATATTATTTCAATTTCATTTCATTTTATTTATTTATTTATGTACTTATTTATTTATTTTTGAGACAGAGTCTCCCTCTGTCCCCCAGGCTGGATTACAGTGGCCTGAGCTCAGCTCACTGCAGCCTCCGCATCCTGGGCTCAAGGCGTTCTCCTGCCTCAGCCTCCGGAGTAGCTGGGACTAAATGAGCACGCCACCACGCCAGGCAAATTTTTGTCTTTTGTTTAAAGTGTAGAGGAGGTTTCACCATTTGGGCCAGGGTGGTCTTCAACGGCCGACTTCAGGTGATCTGCCCCAACTTGCCTTCCCAAAGGGAAGGGACTATAGGCGTGAGCCACTGCGCCCAGACTATGATAGTTTCACACTGAAGCCTGAAGCTGCTCTGCCTTAGCATTTTTCCTGAATTTTACTTTCTTGGCATGATGAGTTGCTAGCTCATATTTTCCGTTGGATCTTTTCGAAAGGCATTACTGATGAGAGTATGGCTTTCTCACAAAGAATACCACTTTGGTGAAACTATACTGAAATTAAGAGTACCTTAAGTTTCCGATACTTATCAAGCACAATATTTGAACACGGCGTGGTAGGTGAAAGTGTAAGAAGCAGAATTTGGCAAACCCCATTATTTTTCAATTTCGACGGTTTCAGGATTTTTGGTTTCAGCCAAACTGAAGAATGTCCTAATGAGCTGTCAATTCACAGGCCATTACAGACAATTTCTGAAACTACATCACAGTGTAATTTAAGGAGTACGATTCTAAAGAAGTTTGAACAATCTGGTGGTATTGCTAACACCAAACAAGGTTGTTCAGCTCTTTCGTCTTTAAAAACAAACAAACAAAAACATGATGTGGAATTCTCTCATTTTACCAAACAGCCGTACGCTCCCTTGAATATGTGACTATGAAACCCAAGTAACTGGAAGACAAAAAATAACGGAAACACCTCATCAGTCTCATTAATAGTTTTGTTGAGAATAATTTATTTTTCAAAAACTGCTGGCTATGTCTTGATATTTTTAGACACGGCTAAAATTGAAATTGCATGAATCCTCTCTCTAGCACTCATGCTACTTAAGAAACTTTTCCCAAGATTTGACTGCATTCATTTCATGAAAGCCCTGTCCTCTTCTCCCCTATATATCTATATTAGCACTCTGCCTTCTACCCTCTTCCATAGGAAACACAAATCCGTCAATTGATCACTTAAGCCTTTCCAGTTTGGGTACAACATTTTCTGTAGTTGTACTCGTACGATTTGCCCTTTATACTTCTAAAGACTAGACCCTAGATAATACATGCTTGGGAATAGTGGAGCTAGCTTGCTTCAACTTTATTTAGGCGTATGCTAATTACTTGTGGGGGGCAAAGGCAGGTAGTGAGGATGTTAAGCTTATCCCAAATTAGTCAATTTTGGAAAAGACACAAGTACAGGCCGGGCGCGGTGGCTCCGACCTGTAATCCCAGCACCTTGGGAGGTCTTCTCGCAGAAGACCAGAGCGAGACCCCAGGGAAAAGATGCATCCCCGGCGTGATGGCCTGACGATGGATTCCTGTGTCCCGCAACATGGGGAGTCTGCAGTGTGGCCGGTTTGGAAACTGGCAAGGAGAGCGAGGAGACACGATGCCGGTCTTCCACCCTTCCCTGGATGCCTGTGGGTGCCCGCAGAGCTCCGGAAGCAAACAGTCAACATGCTCAGCCTTTCGGGGGCCGGAGAGACGTGAGCAACAGGCCCCCTTGCAGAGGGCACAGCAGCGTGGAATCCCAAATCACCCTTCAGTCGTCCTGAGTGTGGCTCCTCTGTGGTCGGGGCCGTCGGCCTGGCGCTCCGTTGCGAGGCTCAGCCTGGGGATGTGCGGTCTGTGAACCACGCGGGTGAAAACCCGACGGCAAACCGGGTCCCGGTCTTTTGTCTCTGAGGAAGCCGCCCGTTCCTTGGGCCACGGAATCGGGGCGAATGGGTGCCCCGCCGGCCCGACGCGGTGGCCGTGGGCCCAGCCCTCAGCCCGCGCCGGGCACTTACCCTTTTCCCGGAGCGCGGGGGTCCCGTTGCTCCCGGAGGCCGGAGACCGTTTTTTCTCTCTGCCTTCCTCCCTCTGTCCCTGGCTCCCTCCCGCCCGCCCTCTTTCCCTGCATCGCTCTGTCTCTCCCTCCGATCCTCACTGCCTCCCTCTCTCTCCCTCCCTCCCTCCCTCCCTCCCTGCCTCCCAACTTCCCTCCGCCCATCCTTAGGACCCTCTGGGTCTCCCGTTCGTCTCTCCATCTCTGCCCGCCTTCCCTCCCGCCTGGAACGGTCAGCATCGCCGGCGTGCGCGGGGCCTGGGGTCTGCGTTCAGCCGCCAGGCGCTCCACGGTGGCAGCTGGGAGGCTGCAGGGGCACGGGCGGGCGACGGTGGAGCGGAGGCGCAGAGGAGGCGAGACGCTGCCGGAGGGATGGAGGGCCCGAAGCCTGCGCGGGCCCGGTGTTTCGCGGGACGGGGGTCTCCACCCAGCCCAGGGGAGGAGGCATTTTCCGGCGGTGGGGGGTGGGGGGTGGGGGGTGGGGGGTGGCGGTGGCGAGGGGTTGGTCAGGCCGGGGTGGGGTGGCGGAAAGGCACGAGAGCTCTGCCCGGGCTGCTCCCAGAGCCTAGGCGGCTGCCCGCGAACCCGCGCGTGCGCAGTAGACGGCCCACCTGCTGGTACCTGGGCCGGCGCTGGGATCCCCGGGATGCCCAGGAAAGAATGGCAGCTCTCCGCTCTGTGGAGTCTCTCACCGGGCCTAGACCTGGAAGGCAGGAATCCCAGGCGGGTCGGCCCGGAGGGAACACACGCCCCTCCACGCCGAGCCAGGTGTTCCCCGCGAAAGAGAGGCCACCGGCCACCGCCCTGCCCCGACCCCGTCCCAGCCCCGCGTCCTTTTAAAGCTCCTCCAGCAGAGCCCGGTATTCTTCCTCGCTGAGGGGTGGTTCCAGCGAGGCGGCCTCTTCCGAGGCCTCCAGCTCCCCCGGGGCCTCCGTTTCTAGGAAAGGTTGCGCCCGCTGCAGAAACTCCGGGCTCGCCAGGAGCTCATCCAGCAGGCCGGAGGGGAGTGCAGACGAGCGCCCCGGCTCCCGGAGGAGCCCCGCCTGGGGGGACGCCCGGATGGCTTGCACCTGCCCCTGCCGCGCGGAGGCCTCCGGGGGCGCGGGCTGGGGAGGTGGGGCTGCCCCGGCTTGGGGTTCCCACGCCGCCCCGGCGACCTGGGGACCCTGGCCCCAGCCCCACCACGGACTCCCCTGGGACGCGGGTGGCGCAAGCCCACCTTGGCCCTGTGGCCCCGCTTGAGCCGGCCCAGGCTGTCCCACCGCGCAAGGGCCCGGCAGGCCGTCGCGCTGCGGGTCCCGGTCCTCCCGGCCTTTGCTAGGGTGCGCAGGCCACCGAGGAGCCTGAGGGTGGGAGAGCGCCCCGTCCGCGGGAGCCAGGGCAGCGTAGGCAAAATCCGCGCGTGCCGGGGCCGCTTGGGAGATCCCTCGTGCCGGCGCGGCCTGGCTGGGCTGGAGCACGGGGACGGCCCTCGCTCCCTGGCTCACGAAAGCCCCCTGGGGGAGAGCCCCAGGCGCGCAGGGCACGCGGGGTGCGGGAAGCGCCGTTCCCCACGCCCCGGCGTGGGCGAAGGTGACCCACGAGGGAGCAGGGTGACACCCGCCGGGGGCCGCGTTGCACAGGCCGCCTGCGTGCGCGGGCGCCCTGCCACCCTGTCCCGGGTGCCTGGCCCGTCGATTCTGAAACCAGATCTGAATCCTGGACTCCGGGAGGCCCGTCTCTCTGGCCAGTTCTTCCCTGGCGGCGATGCCTGGAAAGCGATCCTTCTCAAAGGCGCGGAGGAGCAGGGCGGTCTGGGATCCGGTGACGGCGGTCCGCTTTCGCCTGCCTTCTTGCGGGCCGCGTCTCCCGGGCCAGGGCCGAGATTCCCGCCGGTGCTGCCTCAGCTGGCGTGACCTCTCATTCTGAAACCAAATCTGGACCCTGGGCTCCGGAACGCCGACGGCCTGGGCCAGCCCTTCTCTGGTGGCGATGCCCGGGTACGGGTTCCGCTCAAAGCAGGCTCGCAGGGCCTCGCTTTGGCTCGGGGTCCAGACGAGTCTCCTTCGCCGTCCTCGTCCTCGGGCTTCCGCGGGGAGGGGGCCGTCCGAAGGTGTCGGGAGAGCCATCGCGGGGAGCCCCGGCCGGAATTTCACGGACGGACACGGGCAGAGAGAGGCCCGCGGGCTCCCGGGCACCTCAGCCGGCCTGTGCACTGGGCGCAGGTGCAGCCAGGAGACCGGCCCGGACAGCCAGCCAGCCGCTCTTATAAAGACCAACAGGCAGGCAGGCTCCACCCCTTCATGAATGGCGGTGAGCCCTGGGACAGCCCGCCCTCCGGAAGGGTCCCAGGGCGTGGAGGCCCCCTGGGGCCGGGGGGAGGGGGGGCGGTGGTGGTGGTGGTGGTGGTGGTGGTGACGCTGGTGGTGGGGGCGGGGGTGGCGGTGGGGGCGGGAGGGACGAAGCGGAAGGGGGAGAGGGGGAAGGGGTGAGGGGGGCGGGTTTCGGGGTCTGGCTCTCCGGACCTCTCCAGGAATCCCGCGGGAACTGGAGGCCGCTCTCTGGGCTCCCACGCGCCTTCAGCAGGGAGAATCCAGCCTGGAAGGCTGGAGGGGAGTGTGGAACTGAACCTCCGTGGGAGTCTTGAGTTTTCCAGGCCCTCTCTCCGTGAAGGAGGCAATGCCTGTGGGTGTCGCCGTGGCCGTGACAGTCTCACACACGCACAGGCGTGTGGCTCTCGTTCATTCCCACGCAGAAGACCAGAGCGAGACCCCAGGGATAGGATGCATCCCCGGCGTGATGGCCTGACGATGGATTCCTGTGTCCCGCAACATGGGGAGTCTGCAGTGTGGCCGGTTTGGAAACTGGCAAGGGGAGCGAAGAGACACCATGCCGGTCTTCCACCCTTCCCTGGATGCCTGTGGGTGCCCGCAGAGCTCCGGAAGCAAACAGTCAACATGCTCAGCCTTTCGGGGGCCGGAGAGACGTGAGCAACAGGCCCCCTTGCAGAGGGCACAGCAGCGTGGAATCCCAAATCACGCTTCAGTCGTCCTGAGTGTGGCTCCTCTGTGGTCGGGGCTGTCGGCCTGGCGCTCCGTTGCGAGGCTCAGCCTGGGGATGTGCGGTCTGTGAACCACGCGGGTGAAAACCCGACGGCAAACCGGGTCCCGGTCTTTTGTCTCTGAGGAAGCCGCCCGTTCCTTGGGCCACGGAATCGGGGCGAATGGGTGCCCCGCCGGCCCGACGCGGTGGCCCTGGGCCCAGCCCTCAGCCCGCGCCGGGCGCTTACCCTTTTCCCGGAGCGCGGGGGTCCCGTTGCTCCCGGAGGCCAGAGACCGTTTATTCTCTCTGCCTTCCTCCCTCTGTCTCTGGCTCCCTCCCGCCCGCCCTCTGTCCCTGCGTCGCTCTGTCTCTCCCTCCGTTCCTCACTGCCTCCCTCTCTCTCCCTCCCTCCCTCCCTCCCTCCCAACTTCCCTCCGCCCATCCTTCGGCCACTCTGGGTCTCCCGTTCGTCTCTCCATCTCTGCCCGCCTTCCCTCCCGCCTGGAACGGTCGGCATCGCCGGCGTGCGCGGGGCCTGGGGTCTGCGTTCAGCCGCCAGGCGCTCCACGGTGGCAGCTGGGAGGCTGCAGGGGCACGGGCGGGCGACGGTGGAGCGGAGGCGCAGAGGAGGCGAGCCGCCGCCGGAGGGATGGCGGGCCCGGACGCTGCGCGGGCCCGGTGTTTCGCGGGACGGGGTTCTCCACCCAGCCCAGGGGAGGACGCATTATCCGGGGGTGGGGGGTGGGGGTGGCGAGGGGTTGGTCAGGCCGGGGTGGGGTGGCGGAAAGGCACGAGAGCTCTGCCCGGGCTGCTCCCAGAGCCTAGGCGGCTGCCCGCGAACCCGCGCGTGCGCAGTAGACGGCCCACCTGCTGGTACCTGGGCCGGCGCTGGGATCCCCGGGATGCCCAGGAAAGAATGGCAGCTCTCCGCTCTGTGGAGTCTCTCACCGGGCCTAGACCTGGAAGGCAGGAATCCCAGGCGGGTCGGCCCGGAGGGAACACACGCCCCTCCACGCCGAGCCAGGTGTTCCCCGCGAAAGAGAGGCCACCGGCCACCGCCCTGCCCCGACCCCGTCCCAGCCCCGCGTCCTTTTACAGCTCCTCCAGCAGAGCCCGGTATTCTTCCTCGCTGAGGGGTGGTTCCAGCGAGGCGGCCTCTTCCGAGGCCTCCAGCTCCCCCGGGGCCTCCGTTTCTAGGAAAGGTTGCGCCCGCTGCAGAAACTCCGGGCTCGCCAGGAGCTCATCCAGCAGGCCGGAGGGGAGTGCAGACGAGCGCCCCGGCTCCTGGAGGAGCCCCGCCTGGGGGGGCGCCCGGATGGCTTGCACCTGCCCCTGCCGCGCGCGGAGGCCTCCGGGGGCGCGGGCTGGGGAGGTGGGGCTGCCCCGGCTTGGGGTTCCCACGCCGCCCCGGCGACCTGGGGACCCTGGCCCCAGCCCCACCACGGACTCCCCTGGGACGCGAGGGGCGGGAAATGCAGGGGGTATTTCAGAATTCAGTCTTCCTCACAGAATCGCAAAGTTCACGTTTCACAACCATAAAGAAACTATTTACGCTAAAAATGAGACTTTTTATGGAGTTGCACTTAGAAAACTTCAATGTCTGAGAAAAGAAAATCTCTAACGGACAGGGAAACAGGTGGTTTATCCAATACTCTGAAAATAAAATGGGCTGGGTGAGGGGAATATGAAAATATTATTTCAATTTCATTTCATTTTATTTATTTATTTATGTACTTATTTATTTATTTTTGAGACAGAGTCTCCCTCTGTCCCCCAGGCTGGATTACAGTGGCCTGAGCTCAGCTCACTGCAGCCTCCGCATCCTGGGCTCAAGGCGTTCTCCTGCCTCAGCCTCCGGAGTAGCTGGGACTAAATGAGCACGCCACCACGCCAGGCAAATTTTTGTCTTTTGTTTAAAGTGTAGAGGAGGTTTCACCATTTGGGCCAGGGTGGTCTTCAACGGCCGACTTCAGGTGATCTGCCCCAACTTGCCTTCCCAAAGGGAAGGGACTATAGGCGTGAGCCACTGCGCCCAGACTATGATAGTTTCACACTGAAGCCTGAAGCTGCTCTGCCTTAGCATTTTTCCTGAATTTTACTTTCTTGGCATGATGAGTTGCTAGCTCATATTTTCCGTTGGATCTTTTCGAAAGGCATTACTGATGAGAGTATGGCTTTCTCACAAAGAATACCACTTTGGTGAAACTATACTGAAATTAAGAGTACCTTAAGTTTCCGATACTTATCAAGCACAATATTTGAACACGGCGTGGTAGGTGAAAGTGTAAGAAGCAGAATTTGGCAAACCCCATTATTTTTCAATTTCGACGGTTTCAGGATTTTTGGTTTCAGCCAAACTGAAGAATGTCCTAATGAGCTGTCAATTCACAGGCCATTACAGACAATTTCTGAAACTACATCACAGTGTAATTTAAGGAGTACGATTCTAAAGAAGTTTGAACAATCTGGTGGTATTGCTAACACCAAACAAGGTTGTTCAGCTCTTTCGTCTTTAAAAACAAACAAACAAAAACATGATGTGGAATTCTCTCATTTTACCAAACAGCCGTACGCTCCCTTGAATATGTGACTATGAAACCCAAGTAACTGGAAGACAAAAAATAACGGAAACACCTCATCAGTCTCATTAATAGTTTTGTTGAGAATAATTTATTTTTCAAAAACTGCTGGCTATGTCTTGATATTTTTAGACACGGCTAAAATTGAAATTGCATGAATCCTCTCTCTAGCACTCATGCTACTTAAGAAACTTTTCCCAAGATTTGACTGCATTCATTTCATGAAAGCCCTGTCCTCTTCTCCCCTATATATCTATATTAGCACTCTGCCTTCTACCCTCTTCCATAGGAAACACAAATCCGTCAATTGATCACTTAAGCCTTTCCAGTTTGGGTACAACATTTTCTGTAGTTGTACTCGTACGATTTGCCCTTTATACTTCTAAAGACTAGACCCTAGATAATACATGCTTGGGAATAGTGGAGCTAGCTTGCTTCAACTTTATTTAGGCGTATGCTAATTACTTGTGGGGGGCAAAGGCAGGTAGTGAGGATGTTAAGCTTATCCCAAATTAGTCAATTTTGGAAAAGACACAAGTACAGGCCGGGCGCGGTGGCTCCGACCTGTAATCCCAGCACCTTGGGAGGTCTTCTCGCAGAAGACCAGAGCGAGACCCCAGGGAAAAGATGCATCCCCGGCGTGATGGCCTGACGATGGATTCCTGTGTCCCGCAACATGGGGAGTCTGCAGTGTGGCCGGTTTGGAAACTGGCAAGGAGAGCGAGGAGACACGATGCCGGTCTTCCACCCTTCCCTGGATGCCTGTGGGTGCCCGCAGAGCTCCGGAAGCAAACAGTCAACATGCTCAGCCTTTCGGGGGCCGGAGAGACGTGAGCAACAGGCCCCCTTGCAGAGGGCACAGCAGCGTGGAATCCCAAATCACCCTTCAGTCGTCCTGAGTGTGGCTCCTCTGTGGTCGGGGCCGTCGGCCTGGCGCTCCGTTGCGAGGCTCAGCCTGGGGATGTGCGGTCTGTGAACCACGCGGGTGAAAACCCGACGGCAAACCGGGTCCCGGTCTTTTGTCTCTGAGGAAGCCGCCCGTTCCTTGGGCCACGGAATCGGGGCGAATGGGTGCCCCGCCGGCCCGACGCGGTGGCCGTGGGCCCAGCCCTCAGCCCGCGCCGGGCACTTACCCTTTTCCCGGAGCGCGGGGGTCCCGTTGCTCCCGGAGGCCGGAGACCGTTTTTTCTCTCTGCCTTCCTCCCTCTGTCCCTGGCTCCCTCCCGCCCGCCCTCTTTCCCTGCATCGCTCTGTCTCTCCCTCCGATCCTCACTGCCTCCCTCTCTCTCCCTCCCTCCCTCCCTCCCTCCCTGCCTCCCAACTTCCCTCCGCCCATCCTTAGGACCCTCTGGGTCTCCCGTTCGTCTCTCCATCTCTGCCCGCCTTCCCTCCCGCCTGGAACGGTCAGCATCGCCGGCGTGCGCGGGGCCTGGGGTCTGCGTTCAGCCGCCAGGCGCTCCACGGTGGCAGCTGGGAGGCTGCAGGGGCACGGGCGGGCGACGGTGGAGCGGAGGCGCAGAGGAGGCGAGACGCTGCCGGAGGGATGGAGGGCCCGAAGCCTGCGCGGGCCCGGTGTTTCGCGGGACGGGGGTCTCCACCCAGCCCAGGGGAGGAGGCATTTTCCGGCGGTGGGGGGTGGGGGGTGGGGGGTGGGGGGTGGCGGTGGCGAGGGGTTGGTCAGGCCGGGGTGGGGTGGCGGAAAGGCACGAGAGCTCTGCCCGGGCTGCTCCCAGAGCCTAGGCGGCTGCCCGCGAACCCGCGCGTGCGCAGTAGACGGCCCACCTGCTGGTACCTGGGCCGGCGCTGGGATCCCCGGGATGCCCAGGAAAGAATGGCAGCTCTCCGCTCTGTGGAGTCTCTCACCGGGCCTAGACCTGGAAGGCAGGAATCCCAGGCGGGTCGGCCCGGAGGGAACACACGCCCCTCCACGCCGAGCCAGGTGTTCCCCGCGAAAGAGAGGCCACCGGCCACCGCCCTGCCCCGACCCCGTCCCAGCCCCGCGTCCTTTTAAAGCTCCTCCAGCAGAGCCCGGTATTCTTCCTCGCTGAGGGGTGGTTCCAGCGAGGCGGCCTCTTCCGAGGCCTCCAGCTCCCCCGGGGCCTCCGTTTCTAGGAAAGGTTGCGCCCGCTGCAGAAACTCCGGGCTCGCCAGGAGCTCATCCAGCAGGCCGGAGGGGAGTGCAGACGAGCGCCCCGGCTCCCGGAGGAGCCCCGCCTGGGGGGACGCCCGGATGGCTTGCACCTGCCCCTGCCGCGCGGAGGCCTCCGGGGGCGCGGGCTGGGGAGGTGGGGCTGCCCCGGCTTGGGGTTCCCACGCCGCCCCGGCGACCTGGGGACCCTGGCCCCAGCCCCACCACGGACTCCCCTGGGACGCGGGTGGCGCAAGCCCACCTTGGCCCTGTGGCCCCGCTTGAGCCGGCCCAGGCTGTCCCACCGCGCAAGGGCCCGGCAGGCCGTCGCGCTGCGGGTCCCGGTCCTCCCGGCCTTTGCTAGGGTGCGCAGGCCACCGAGGAGCCTGAGGGTGGGAGAGCGCCCCGTCCGCGGGAGCCAGGGCAGCGTAGGCAAAATCCGCGCGTGCCGGGGCCGCTTGGGAGATCCCTCGTGCCGGCGCGGCCTGGCTGGGCTGGAGCACGGGGACGGCCCTCGCTCCCTGGCTCACGAAAGCCCCCTGGGGGAGAGCCCCAGGCGCGCAGGGCACGCGGGGTGCGGGAAGCGCCGTTCCCCACGCCCCGGCGTGGGCGAAGGTGACCCACGAGGGAGCAGGGTGACACCCGCCGGGGGCCGCGTTGCACAGGCCGCCTGCGTGCGCGGGCGCCCTGCCACCCTGTCCCGGGTGCCTGGCCCGTCGATTCTGAAACCAGATCTGAATCCTGGACTCCGGGAGGCCCGTCTCTCTGGCCAGTTCTTCCCTGGCGGCGATGCCTGGAAAGCGATCCTTCTCAAAGGCGCGGAGGAGCAGGGCGGTCTGGGATCCGGTGACGGCGGTCCGCTTTCGCCTGCCTTCTTGCGGGCCGCGTCTCCCGGGCCAGGGCCGAGATTCCCGCCGGTGCTGCCTCAGCTGGCGTGACCTCTCATTCTGAAACCAAATCTGGACCCTGGGCTCCGGAACGCCGACGGCCTGGGCCAGCCCTTCTCTGGTGGCGATGCCCGGGTACGGGTTCCGCTCAAAGCAGGCTCGCAGGGCCTCGCTTTGGCTCGGGGTCCAGACGAGTCTCCTTCGCCGTCCTCGTCCTCGGGCTTCCGCGGGGAGGGGGCCGTCCGAAGGTGTCGGGAGAGCCATCGCGGGGAGCCCCGGCCGGAATTTCACGGACGGACACGGGCAGAGAGAGGCCCGCGGGCTCCCGGGCACCTCAGCCGGCCTGTGCACTGGGCGCAGGTGCAGCCAGGAGACCGGCCCGGACAGCCAGCCAGCCGCTCTTATAAAGACCAACAGGCAGGCAGGCTCCACCCCTTCATGAATGGCGGTGAGCCCTGGGACAGCCCGCCCTCCGGAAGGGTCCCAGGGCGTGGAGGCCCCCTGGGGCCGGGGGGAGGGGGGGCGGTGGTGGTGGTGGTGGTGGTGGTGGTGACGCTGGTGGTGGGGGCGGGGGTGGCGGTGGGGGCGGGAGGGACGAAGCGGAAGGGGGAGAGGGGGAAGGGGTGAGGGGGGCGGGTTTCGGGGTCTGGCTCTCCGGACCTCTCCAGGAATCCCGCGGGAACTGGAGGCCGCTCTCTGGGCTCCCACGCGCCTTCAGCAGGGAGAATCCAGCCTGGAAGGCTGGAGGGGAGTGTGGAACTGAACCTCCGTGGGAGTCTTGAGTTTTCCAGGCCCTCTCTCCGTGAAGGAGGCAATGCCTGTGGGTGTCGCCGTGGCCGTGACAGTCTCACACACGCACAGGCGTGTGGCTCTCGTTCATTCCCACGCAGAAGACCAGAGCGAGACCCCAGGGATAGGATGCATCCCCGGCGTGATGGCCTGACGATGGATTCCTGTGTCCCGCAACATGGGGAGTCTGCAGTGTGGCCGGTTTGGAAACTGGCAAGGGGAGCGAAGAGACACCATGCCGGTCTTCCACCCTTCCCTGGATGCCTGTGGGTGCCCGCAGAGCTCCGGAAGCAAACAGTCAACATGCTCAGCCTTTCGGGGGCCGGAGAGACGTGAGCAACAGGCCCCCTTGCAGAGGGCACAGCAGCGTGGAATCCCAAATCACGCTTCAGTCGTCCTGAGTGTGGCTCCTCTGTGGTCGGGGCTGTCGGCCTGGCGCTCCGTTGCGAGGCTCAGCCTGGGGATGTGCGGTCTGTGAACCACGCGGGTGAAAACCCGACGGCAAACCGGGTCCCGGTCTTTTGTCTCTGAGGAAGCCGCCCGTTCCTTGGGCCACGGAATCGGGGCGAATGGGTGCCCCGCCGGCCCGACGCGGTGGCCCTGGGCCCAGCCCTCAGCCCGCGCCGGGCGCTTACCCTTTTCCCGGAGCGCGGGGGTCCCGTTGCTCCCGGAGGCCAGAGACCGTTTATTCTCTCTGCCTTCCTCCCTCTGTCTCTGGCTCCCTCCCGCCCGCCCTCTGTCCCTGCGTCGCTCTGTCTCTCCCTCCGTTCCTCACTGCCTCCCTCTCTCTCCCTCCCTCCCTCCCTCCCTCCCAACTTCCCTCCGCCCATCCTTCGGCCACTCTGGGTCTCCCGTTCGTCTCTCCATCTCTGCCCGCCTTCCCTCCCGCCTGGAACGGTCGGCATCGCCGGCGTGCGCGGGGCCTGGGGTCTGCGTTCAGCCGCCAGGCGCTCCACGGTGGCAGCTGGGAGGCTGCAGGGGCACGGGCGGGCGACGGTGGAGCGGAGGCGCAGAGGAGGCGAGCCGCCGCCGGAGGGATGGCGGGCCCGGACGCTGCGCGGGCCCGGTGTTTCGCGGGACGGGGTTCTCCACCCAGCCCAGGGGAGGACGCATTATCCGGGGGTGGGGGGTGGGGGTGGCGAGGGGTTGGTCAGGCCGGGGTGGGGTGGCGGAAAGGCACGAGAGCTCTGCCCGGGCTGCTCCCAGAGCCTAGGCGGCTGCCCGCGAACCCGCGCGTGCGCAGTAGACGGCCCACCTGCTGGTACCTGGGCCGGCGCTGGGATCCCCGGGATGCCCAGGAAAGAATGGCAGCTCTCCGCTCTGTGGAGTCTCTCACCGGGCCTAGACCTGGAAGGCAGGAATCCCAGGCGGGTCGGCCCGGAGGGAACACACGCCCCTCCACGCCGAGCCAGGTGTTCCCCGCGAAAGAGAGGCCACCGGCCACCGCCCTGCCCCGACCCCGTCCCAGCCCCGCGTCCTTTTACAGCTCCTCCAGCAGAGCCCGGTATTCTTCCTCGCTGAGGGGTGGTTCCAGCGAGGCGGCCTCTTCCGAGGCCTCCAGCTCCCCCGGGGCCTCCGTTTCTAGGAAAGGTTGCGCCCGCTGCAGAAACTCCGGGCTCGCCAGGAGCTCATCCAGCAGGCCGGAGGGGAGTGCAGACGAGCGCCCCGGCTCCTGGAGGAGCCCCGCCTGGGGGGGCGCCCGGATGGCTTGCACCTGCCCCTGCCGCGCGCGGAGGCCTCCGGGGGCGCGGGCTGGGGAGGTGGGGCTGCCCCGGCTTGGGGTTCCCACGCCGCCCCGGCGACCTGGGGACCCTGGCCCCAGCCCCACCACGGACTCCCCTGGGACGCGAGGGGCGGGAAATGCAGGGGGTATTTCAGAATTCAGTCTTCCTCACAGAATCGCAAAGTTCACGTTTCACAACCATAAAGAAACTATTTACGCTAAAAATGAGACTTTTTATGGAGTTGCACTTAGAAAACTTCAATGTCTGAGAAAAGAAAATCTCTAACGGACAGGGAAACAGGTGGTTTATCCAATACTCTGAAAATAAAATGGGCTGGGTGAGGGGAATATGAAAATATTATTTCAATTTCATTTCATTTTATTTATTTATTTATGTACTTATTTATTTATTTTTGAGACAGAGTCTCCCTCTGTCCCCCAGGCTGGATTACAGTGGCCTGAGCTCAGCTCACTGCAGCCTCCGCATCCTGGGCTCAAGGCGTTCTCCTGCCTCAGCCTCCGGAGTAGCTGGGACTAAATGAGCACGCCACCACGCCAGGCAAATTTTTGTCTTTTGTTTAAAGTGTAGAGGAGGTTTCACCATTTGGGCCAGGGTGGTCTTCAACGGCCGACTTCAGGTGATCTGCCCCAACTTGCCTTCCCAAAGGGAAGGGACTATAGGCGTGAGCCACTGCGCCCAGACTATGATAGTTTCACACTGAAGCCTGAAGCTGCTCTGCCTTAGCATTTTTCCTGAATTTTACTTTCTTGGCATGATGAGTTGCTAGCTCATATTTTCCGTTGGATCTTTTCGAAAGGCATTACTGATGAGAGTATGGCTTTCTCACAAAGAATACCACTTTGGTGAAACTATACTGAAATTAAGAGTACCTTAAGTTTCCGATACTTATCAAGCACAATATTTGAACACGGCGTGGTAGGTGAAAGTGTAAGAAGCAGAATTTGGCAAACCCCATTATTTTTCAATTTCGACGGTTTCAGGATTTTTGGTTTCAGCCAAACTGAAGAATGTCCTAATGAGCTGTCAATTCACAGGCCATTACAGACAATTTCTGAAACTACATCACAGTGTAATTTAAGGAGTACGATTCTAAAGAAGTTTGAACAATCTGGTGGTATTGCTAACACCAAACAAGGTTGTTCAGCTCTTTCGTCTTTAAAAACAAACAAACAAAAACATGATGTGGAATTCTCTCATTTTACCAAACAGCCGTACGCTCCCTTGAATATGTGACTATGAAACCCAAGTAACTGGAAGACAAAAAATAACGGAAACACCTCATCAGTCTCATTAATAGTTTTGTTGAGAATAATTTATTTTTCAAAAACTGCTGGCTATGTCTTGATATTTTTAGACACGGCTAAAATTGAAATTGCATGAATCCTCTCTCTAGCACTCATGCTACTTAAGAAACTTTTCCCAAGATTTGACTGCATTCATTTCATGAAAGCCCTGTCCTCTTCTCCCCTATATATCTATATTAGCACTCTGCCTTCTACCCTCTTCCATAGGAAACACAAATCCGTCAATTGATCACTTAAGCCTTTCCAGTTTGGGTACAACATTTTCTGTAGTTGTACTCGTACGATTTGCCCTTTATACTTCTAAAGACTAGACCCTAGATAATACATGCTTGGGAATAGTGGAGCTAGCTTGCTTCAACTTTATTTAGGCGTATGCTAATTACTTGTGGGGGGCAAAGGCAGGTAGTGAGGATGTTAAGCTTATCCCAAATTAGTCAATTTTGGAAAAGACACAAGTACAGGCCGGGCGCGGTGGCTCCGACCTGTAATCCCAGCACCTTGGGAGGTCTTCTCGCAGAAGACCAGAGCGAGACCCCAGGGAAAAGATGCATCCCCGGCGTGATGGCCTGACGATGGATTCCTGTGTCCCGCAACATGGGGAGTCTGCAGTGTGGCCGGTTTGGAAACTGGCAAGGAGAGCGAGGAGACACGATGCCGGTCTTCCACCCTTCCCTGGATGCCTGTGGGTGCCCGCAGAGCTCCGGAAGCAAACAGTCAACATGCTCAGCCTTTCGGGGGCCGGAGAGACGTGAGCAACAGGCCCCCTTGCAGAGGGCACAGCAGCGTGGAATCCCAAATCACCCTTCAGTCGTCCTGAGTGTGGCTCCTCTGTGGTCGGGGCCGTCGGCCTGGCGCTCCGTTGCGAGGCTCAGCCTGGGGATGTGCGGTCTGTGAACCACGCGGGTGAAAACCCGACGGCAAACCGGGTCCCGGTCTTTTGTCTCTGAGGAAGCCGCCCGTTCCTTGGGCCACGGAATCGGGGCGAATGGGTGCCCCGCCGGCCCGACGCGGTGGCCGTGGGCCCAGCCCTCAGCCCGCGCCGGGCACTTACCCTTTTCCCGGAGCGCGGGGGTCCCGTTGCTCCCGGAGGCCGGAGACCGTTTTTTCTCTCTGCCTTCCTCCCTCTGTCCCTGGCTCCCTCCCGCCCGCCCTCTTTCCCTGCATCGCTCTGTCTCTCCCTCCGATCCTCACTGCCTCCCTCTCTCTCCCTCCCTCCCTCCCTCCCTCCCTGCCTCCCAACTTCCCTCCGCCCATCCTTAGGACCCTCTGGGTCTCCCGTTCGTCTCTCCATCTCTGCCCGCCTTCCCTCCCGCCTGGAACGGTCAGCATCGCCGGCGTGCGCGGGGCCTGGGGTCTGCGTTCAGCCGCCAGGCGCTCCACGGTGGCAGCTGGGAGGCTGCAGGGGCACGGGCGGGCGACGGTGGAGCGGAGGCGCAGAGGAGGCGAGACGCTGCCGGAGGGATGGAGGGCCCGAAGCCTGCGCGGGCCCGGTGTTTCGCGGGACGGGGGTCTCCACCCAGCCCAGGGGAGGAGGCATTTTCCGGCGGTGGGGGGTGGGGGGTGGGGGGTGGGGGGTGGCGGTGGCGAGGGGTTGGTCAGGCCGGGGTGGGGTGGCGGAAAGGCACGAGAGCTCTGCCCGGGCTGCTCCCAGAGCCTAGGCGGCTGCCCGCGAACCCGCGCGTGCGCAGTAGACGGCCCACCTGCTGGTACCTGGGCCGGCGCTGGGATCCCCGGGATGCCCAGGAAAGAATGGCAGCTCTCCGCTCTGTGGAGTCTCTCACCGGGCCTAGACCTGGAAGGCAGGAATCCCAGGCGGGTCGGCCCGGAGGGAACACACGCCCCTCCACGCCGAGCCAGGTGTTCCCCGCGAAAGAGAGGCCACCGGCCACCGCCCTGCCCCGACCCCGTCCCAGCCCCGCGTCCTTTTAAAGCTCCTCCAGCAGAGCCCGGTATTCTTCCTCGCTGAGGGGTGGTTCCAGCGAGGCGGCCTCTTCCGAGGCCTCCAGCTCCCCCGGGGCCTCCGTTTCTAGGAAAGGTTGCGCCCGCTGCAGAAACTCCGGGCTCGCCAGGAGCTCATCCAGCAGGCCGGAGGGGAGTGCAGACGAGCGCCCCGGCTCCCGGAGGAGCCCCGCCTGGGGGGACGCCCGGATGGCTTGCACCTGCCCCTGCCGCGCGGAGGCCTCCGGGGGCGCGGGCTGGGGAGGTGGGGCTGCCCCGGCTTGGGGTTCCCACGCCGCCCCGGCGACCTGGGGACCCTGGCCCCAGCCCCACCACGGACTCCCCTGGGACGCGGGTGGCGCAAGCCCACCTTGGCCCTGTGGCCCCGCTTGAGCCGGCCCAGGCTGTCCCACCGCGCAAGGGCCCGGCAGGCCGTCGCGCTGCGGGTCCCGGTCCTCCCGGCCTTTGCTAGGGTGCGCAGGCCACCGAGGAGCCTGAGGGTGGGAGAGCGCCCCGTCCGCGGGAGCCAGGGCAGCGTAGGCAAAATCCGCGCGTGCCGGGGCCGCTTGGGAGATCCCTCGTGCCGGCGCGGCCTGGCTGGGCTGGAGCACGGGGACGGCCCTCGCTCCCTGGCTCACGAAAGCCCCCTGGGGGAGAGCCCCAGGCGCGCAGGGCACGCGGGGTGCGGGAAGCGCCGTTCCCCACGCCCCGGCGTGGGCGAAGGTGACCCACGAGGGAGCAGGGTGACACCCGCCGGGGGCCGCGTTGCACAGGCCGCCTGCGTGCGCGGGCGCCCTGCCACCCTGTCCCGGGTGCCTGGCCCGTCGATTCTGAAACCAGATCTGAATCCTGGACTCCGGGAGGCCCGTCTCTCTGGCCAGTTCTTCCCTGGCGGCGATGCCTGGAAAGCGATCCTTCTCAAAGGCGCGGAGGAGCAGGGCGGTCTGGGATCCGGTGACGGCGGTCCGCTTTCGCCTGCCTTCTTGCGGGCCGCGTCTCCCGGGCCAGGGCCGAGATTCCCGCCGGTGCTGCCTCAGCTGGCGTGACCTCTCATTCTGAAACCAAATCTGGACCCTGGGCTCCGGAACGCCGACGGCCTGGGCCAGCCCTTCTCTGGTGGCGATGCCCGGGTACGGGTTCCGCTCAAAGCAGGCTCGCAGGGCCTCGCTTTGGCTCGGGGTCCAGACGAGTCTCCTTCGCCGTCCTCGTCCTCGGGCTTCCGCGGGGAGGGGGCCGTCCGAAGGTGTCGGGAGAGCCATCGCGGGGAGCCCCGGCCGGAATTTCACGGACGGACACGGGCAGAGAGAGGCCCGCGGGCTCCCGGGCACCTCAGCCGGCCTGTGCACTGGGCGCAGGTGCAGCCAGGAGACCGGCCCGGACAGCCAGCCAGCCGCTCTTATAAAGACCAACAGGCAGGCAGGCTCCACCCCTTCATGAATGGCGGTGAGCCCTGGGACAGCCCGCCCTCCGGAAGGGTCCCAGGGCGTGGAGGCCCCCTGGGGCCGGGGGGAGGGGGGGCGGTGGTGGTGGTGGTGGTGGTGGTGGTGACGCTGGTGGTGGGGGCGGGGGTGGCGGTGGGGGCGGGAGGGACGAAGCGGAAGGGGGAGAGGGGGAAGGGGTGAGGGGGGCGGGTTTCGGGGTCTGGCTCTCCGGACCTCTCCAGGAATCCCGCGGGAACTGGAGGCCGCTCTCTGGGCTCCCACGCGCCTTCAGCAGGGAGAATCCAGCCTGGAAGGCTGGAGGGGAGTGTGGAACTGAACCTCCGTGGGAGTCTTGAGTTTTCCAGGCCCTCTCTCCGTGAAGGAGGCAATGCCTGTGGGTGTCGCCGTGGCCGTGACAGTCTCACACACGCACAGGCGTGTGGCTCTCGTTCATTCCCACGCAGAAGACCAGAGCGAGACCCCAGGGATAGGATGCATCCCCGGCGTGATGGCCTGACGATGGATTCCTGTGTCCCGCAACATGGGGAGTCTGCAGTGTGGCCGGTTTGGAAACTGGCAAGGGGAGCGAAGAGACACCATGCCGGTCTTCCACCCTTCCCTGGATGCCTGTGGGTGCCCGCAGAGCTCCGGAAGCAAACAGTCAACATGCTCAGCCTTTCGGGGGCCGGAGAGACGTGAGCAACAGGCCCCCTTGCAGAGGGCACAGCAGCGTGGAATCCCAAATCACGCTTCAGTCGTCCTGAGTGTGGCTCCTCTGTGGTCGGGGCTGTCGGCCTGGCGCTCCGTTGCGAGGCTCAGCCTGGGGATGTGCGGTCTGTGAACCACGCGGGTGAAAACCCGACGGCAAACCGGGTCCCGGTCTTTTGTCTCTGAGGAAGCCGCCCGTTCCTTGGGCCACGGAATCGGGGCGAATGGGTGCCCCGCCGGCCCGACGCGGTGGCCCTGGGCCCAGCCCTCAGCCCGCGCCGGGCGCTTACCCTTTTCCCGGAGCGCGGGGGTCCCGTTGCTCCCGGAGGCCAGAGACCGTTTATTCTCTCTGCCTTCCTCCCTCTGTCTCTGGCTCCCTCCCGCCCGCCCTCTGTCCCTGCGTCGCTCTGTCTCTCCCTCCGTTCCTCACTGCCTCCCTCTCTCTCCCTCCCTCCCTCCCTCCCTCCCAACTTCCCTCCGCCCATCCTTCGGCCACTCTGGGTCTCCCGTTCGTCTCTCCATCTCTGCCCGCCTTCCCTCCCGCCTGGAACGGTCGGCATCGCCGGCGTGCGCGGGGCCTGGGGTCTGCGTTCAGCCGCCAGGCGCTCCACGGTGGCAGCTGGGAGGCTGCAGGGGCACGGGCGGGCGACGGTGGAGCGGAGGCGCAGAGGAGGCGAGCCGCCGCCGGAGGGATGGCGGGCCCGGACGCTGCGCGGGCCCGGTGTTTCGCGGGACGGGGTTCTCCACCCAGCCCAGGGGAGGACGCATTATCCGGGGGTGGGGGGTGGGGGTGGCGAGGGGTTGGTCAGGCCGGGGTGGGGTGGCGGAAAGGCACGAGAGCTCTGCCCGGGCTGCTCCCAGAGCCTAGGCGGCTGCCCGCGAACCCGCGCGTGCGCAGTAGACGGCCCACCTGCTGGTACCTGGGCCGGCGCTGGGATCCCCGGGATGCCCAGGAAAGAATGGCAGCTCTCCGCTCTGTGGAGTCTCTCACCGGGCCTAGACCTGGAAGGCAGGAATCCCAGGCGGGTCGGCCCGGAGGGAACACACGCCCCTCCACGCCGAGCCAGGTGTTCCCCGCGAAAGAGAGGCCACCGGCCACCGCCCTGCCCCGACCCCGTCCCAGCCCCGCGTCCTTTTACAGCTCCTCCAGCAGAGCCCGGTATTCTTCCTCGCTGAGGGGTGGTTCCAGCGAGGCGGCCTCTTCCGAGGCCTCCAGCTCCCCCGGGGCCTCCGTTTCTAGGAAAGGTTGCGCCCGCTGCAGAAACTCCGGGCTCGCCAGGAGCTCATCCAGCAGGCCGGAGGGGAGTGCAGACGAGCGCCCCGGCTCCTGGAGGAGCCCCGCCTGGGGGGGCGCCCGGATGGCTTGCACCTGCCCCTGCCGCGCGCGGAGGCCTCCGGGGGCGCGGGCTGGGGAGGTGGGGCTGCCCCGGCTTGGGGTTCCCACGCCGCCCCGGCGACCTGGGGACCCTGGCCCCAGCCCCACCACGGACTCCCCTGGGACGCGAGGGGCGGGAAATGCAGGGGGTATTTCAGAATTCAGTCTTCCTCACAGAATCGCAAAGTTCACGTTTCACAACCATAAAGAAACTATTTACGCTAAAAATGAGACTTTTTATGGAGTTGCACTTAGAAAACTTCAATGTCTGAGAAAAGAAAATCTCTAACGGACAGGGAAACAGGTGGTTTATCCAATACTCTGAAAATAAAATGGGCTGGGTGAGGGGAATATGAAAATATTATTTCAATTTCATTTCATTTTATTTATTTATTTATGTACTTATTTATTTATTTTTGAGACAGAGTCTCCCTCTGTCCCCCAGGCTGGATTACAGTGGCCTGAGCTCAGCTCACTGCAGCCTCCGCATCCTGGGCTCAAGGCGTTCTCCTGCCTCAGCCTCCGGAGTAGCTGGGACTAAATGAGCACGCCACCACGCCAGGCAAATTTTTGTCTTTTGTTTAAAGTGTAGAGGAGGTTTCACCATTTGGGCCAGGGTGGTCTTCAACGGCCGACTTCAGGTGATCTGCCCCAACTTGCCTTCCCAAAGGGAAGGGACTATAGGCGTGAGCCACTGCGCCCAGACTATGATAGTTTCACACTGAAGCCTGAAGCTGCTCTGCCTTAGCATTTTTCCTGAATTTTACTTTCTTGGCATGATGAGTTGCTAGCTCATATTTTCCGTTGGATCTTTTCGAAAGGCATTACTGATGAGAGTATGGCTTTCTCACAAAGAATACCACTTTGGTGAAACTATACTGAAATTAAGAGTACCTTAAGTTTCCGATACTTATCAAGCACAATATTTGAACACGGCGTGGTAGGTGAAAGTGTAAGAAGCAGAATTTGGCAAACCCCATTATTTTTCAATTTCGACGGTTTCAGGATTTTTGGTTTCAGCCAAACTGAAGAATGTCCTAATGAGCTGTCAATTCACAGGCCATTACAGACAATTTCTGAAACTACATCACAGTGTAATTTAAGGAGTACGATTCTAAAGAAGTTTGAACAATCTGGTGGTATTGCTAACACCAAACAAGGTTGTTCAGCTCTTTCGTCTTTAAAAACAAACAAACAAAAACATGATGTGGAATTCTCTCATTTTACCAAACAGCCGTACGCTCCCTTGAATATGTGACTATGAAACCCAAGTAACTGGAAGACAAAAAATAACGGAAACACCTCATCAGTCTCATTAATAGTTTTGTTGAGAATAATTTATTTTTCAAAAACTGCTGGCTATGTCTTGATATTTTTAGACACGGCTAAAATTGAAATTGCATGAATCCTCTCTCTAGCACTCATGCTACTTAAGAAACTTTTCCCAAGATTTGACTGCATTCATTTCATGAAAGCCCTGTCCTCTTCTCCCCTATATATCTATATTAGCACTCTGCCTTCTACCCTCTTCCATAGGAAACACAAATCCGTCAATTGATCACTTAAGCCTTTCCAGTTTGGGTACAACATTTTCTGTAGTTGTACTCGTACGATTTGCCCTTTATACTTCTAAAGACTAGACCCTAGATAATACATGCTTGGGAATAGTGGAGCTAGCTTGCTTCAACTTTATTTAGGCGTATGCTAATTACTTGTGGGGGGCAAAGGCAGGTAGTGAGGATGTTAAGCTTATCCCAAATTAGTCAATTTTGGAAAAGACACAAGTACAGGCCGGGCGCGGTGGCTCCGACCTGTAATCCCAGCACCTTGGGAGGTCTTCTCGCAGAAGACCAGAGCGAGACCCCAGGGAAAAGATGCATCCCCGGCGTGATGGCCTGACGATGGATTCCTGTGTCCCGCAACATGGGGAGTCTGCAGTGTGGCCGGTTTGGAAACTGGCAAGGAGAGCGAGGAGACACGATGCCGGTCTTCCACCCTTCCCTGGATGCCTGTGGGTGCCCGCAGAGCTCCGGAAGCAAACAGTCAACATGCTCAGCCTTTCGGGGGCCGGAGAGACGTGAGCAACAGGCCCCCTTGCAGAGGGCACAGCAGCGTGGAATCCCAAATCACCCTTCAGTCGTCCTGAGTGTGGCTCCTCTGTGGTCGGGGCCGTCGGCCTGGCGCTCCGTTGCGAGGCTCAGCCTGGGGATGTGCGGTCTGTGAACCACGCGGGTGAAAACCCGACGGCAAACCGGGTCCCGGTCTTTTGTCTCTGAGGAAGCCGCCCGTTCCTTGGGCCACGGAATCGGGGCGAATGGGTGCCCCGCCGGCCCGACGCGGTGGCCGTGGGCCCAGCCCTCAGCCCGCGCCGGGCACTTACCCTTTTCCCGGAGCGCGGGGGTCCCGTTGCTCCCGGAGGCCGGAGACCGTTTTTTCTCTCTGCCTTCCTCCCTCTGTCCCTGGCTCCCTCCCGCCCGCCCTCTTTCCCTGCATCGCTCTGTCTCTCCCTCCGATCCTCACTGCCTCCCTCTCTCTCCCTCCCTCCCTCCCTCCCTCCCTGCCTCCCAACTTCCCTCCGCCCATCCTTAGGACCCTCTGGGTCTCCCGTTCGTCTCTCCATCTCTGCCCGCCTTCCCTCCCGCCTGGAACGGTCAGCATCGCCGGCGTGCGCGGGGCCTGGGGTCTGCGTTCAGCCGCCAGGCGCTCCACGGTGGCAGCTGGGAGGCTGCAGGGGCACGGGCGGGCGACGGTGGAGCGGAGGCGCAGAGGAGGCGAGACGCTGCCGGAGGGATGGAGGGCCCGAAGCCTGCGCGGGCCCGGTGTTTCGCGGGACGGGGGTCTCCACCCAGCCCAGGGGAGGAGGCATTTTCCGGCGGTGGGGGGTGGGGGGTGGGGGGTGGGGGGTGGCGGTGGCGAGGGGTTGGTCAGGCCGGGGTGGGGTGGCGGAAAGGCACGAGAGCTCTGCCCGGGCTGCTCCCAGAGCCTAGGCGGCTGCCCGCGAACCCGCGCGTGCGCAGTAGACGGCCCACCTGCTGGTACCTGGGCCGGCGCTGGGATCCCCGGGATGCCCAGGAAAGAATGGCAGCTCTCCGCTCTGTGGAGTCTCTCACCGGGCCTAGACCTGGAAGGCAGGAATCCCAGGCGGGTCGGCCCGGAGGGAACACACGCCCCTCCACGCCGAGCCAGGTGTTCCCCGCGAAAGAGAGGCCACCGGCCACCGCCCTGCCCCGACCCCGTCCCAGCCCCGCGTCCTTTTAAAGCTCCTCCAGCAGAGCCCGGTATTCTTCCTCGCTGAGGGGTGGTTCCAGCGAGGCGGCCTCTTCCGAGGCCTCCAGCTCCCCCGGGGCCTCCGTTTCTAGGAAAGGTTGCGCCCGCTGCAGAAACTCCGGGCTCGCCAGGAGCTCATCCAGCAGGCCGGAGGGGAGTGCAGACGAGCGCCCCGGCTCCCGGAGGAGCCCCGCCTGGGGGGACGCCCGGATGGCTTGCACCTGCCCCTGCCGCGCGGAGGCCTCCGGGGGCGCGGGCTGGGGAGGTGGGGCTGCCCCGGCTTGGGGTTCCCACGCCGCCCCGGCGACCTGGGGACCCTGGCCCCAGCCCCACCACGGACTCCCCTGGGACGCGGGTGGCGCAAGCCCACCTTGGCCCTGTGGCCCCGCTTGAGCCGGCCCAGGCTGTCCCACCGCGCAAGGGCCCGGCAGGCCGTCGCGCTGCGGGTCCCGGTCCTCCCGGCCTTTGCTAGGGTGCGCAGGCCACCGAGGAGCCTGAGGGTGGGAGAGCGCCCAGTCCGCGGGAGCCAGGGCAGCGTAGGCAAAATCCGCGCGTGCCGGGGCCGCTTGGGAGATCCCTCGTGCCGGCGCGGCCTGGCTGGGCTGGAGCACGGGGACGGCCCTCGCTCCCTGGCTCACGAAAGCCCCCTGGGGGAGAGCCCCAGGCGCGCAGGGCACGCGGGGTGCGGGAAGCGCCGTTCCCCACGCCCCGGCGTGGGCGAAGGTGACCCACGAGGGAGCAGGGTGACACCCGCCGGGGGCCGCGTTGCACAGGCCGCCTGCGTGCGCGGGCGCCCTGCCACCCTGTCCCGGGTGCCTGGCCCGTCGATTCTGAAACCAGATCTGAATCCTGGACTCCGGGAGGCCCGTCTCTCTGGCCAGTTCTTCCCTGGCGGCGATGCCTGGAAAGCGATCCTTCTCAAAGGCGCGGAGGAGCAGGGCGGTCTGGGATCCGGTGACGGCGGTCCGCTTTCGCCTGCCTTCTTGCGGGCCGCGTCTCCCGGGCCAGGGCCGAGATTCCCGCCGGTGCTGCCTCAGCTGGCGTGACCTCTCATTCTGAAACCAAATCTGGACCCTGGGCTCCGGAACGCCGACGGCCTGGGCCAGCCCTTCTCTGGTGGCGATGCCCGGGTACGGGTTCCGCTCAAAGCAGGCTCGCAGGGCCTCGCTTTGGCTCGGGGTCCAGACGAGTCTCCTTCGCCGTCCTCGTCCTCGGGCTTCCGCGGGGAGGGGGCCGTCCGAAGGTGTCGGGAGAGCCATCGCGGGGAGCCCCGGCCGGAATTTCACGGACGGACACGGGCAGAGAGAGGCCCGCGGGCTCCCGGGCACCTCAGCCGGCCTGTGCACTGGGCGCAGGTGCAGCCAGGAGACCGGCCCGGACAGCCAGCCAGCCGCTCTTATAAAGACCAACAGGCAGGCAGGCTCCACCCCTTCATGAATGGCGGTGAGCCCTGGGACAGCCCGCCCTCCGGAAGGGTCCCAGGGCGTGGAGGCCCCCTGGGGCCGGGGGGAGGGGGGGCGGTGGTGGTGGTGGTGGTGGTGGTGGTGACGCTGGTGGTGGGGGCGGGGGTGGCGGTGGGGGCGGGAGGGACGAAGCGGAAGGGGGAGAGGGGGAAGGGGTGAGGGGGGCGGGTTTCGGGGTCTGGCTCTCCGGACCTCTCCAGGAATCCCGCGGGAACTGGAGGCCGCTCTCTGGGCTCCCACGCGCCTTCAGCAGGGAGAATCCAGCCTGGAAGGCTGGAGGGGAGTGTGGAACTGAACCTCCGTGGGAGTCTTGAGTTTTCCAGGCCCTCTCTCCGTGAAGGAGGCAATGCCTGTGGGTGTCGCCGTGGCCGTGACAGTCTCACACACGCACAGGCGTGTGGCTCTCGTTCATTCCCACGCAGAAGACCAGAGCGAGACCCCAGGGATAGGATGCATCCCCGGCGTGATGGCCTGACGATGGATTCCTGTGTCCCGCAACATGGGGAGTCTGCAGTGTGGCCGGTTTGGAAACTGGCAAGGGGAGCGAAGAGACACCATGCCGGTCTTCCACCCTTCCCTGGATGCCTGTGGGTGCCCGCAGAGCTCCGGAAGCAAACAGTCAACATGCTCAGCCTTTCGGGGGCCGGAGAGACGTGAGCAACAGGCCCCCTTGCAGAGGGCACAGCAGCGTGGAATCCCAAATCACGCTTCAGTCGTCCTGAGTGTGGCTCCTCTGTGGTCGGGGCTGTCGGCCTGGCGCTCCGTTGCGAGGCTCAGCCTGGGGATGTGCGGTCTGTGAACCACGCGGGTGAAAACCCGACGGCAAACCGGGTCCCGGTCTTTTGTCTCTGAGGAAGCCGCCCGTTCCTTGGGCCACGGAATCGGGGCGAATGGGTGCCCCGCCGGCCCGACGCGGTGGCCCTGGGCCCAGCCCTCAGCCCGCGCCGGGCGCTTACCCTTTTCCCGGAGCGCGGGGGTCCCGTTGCTCCCGGAGGCCAGAGACCGTTTATTCTCTCTGCCTTCCTCCCTCTGTCTCTGGCTCCCTCCCGCCCGCCCTCTGTCCCTGCGTCGCTCTGTCTCTCCCTCCGTTCCTCACTGCCTCCCTCTCTCTCCCTCCCTCCCTCCCTCCCTCCCAACTTCCCTCCGCCCATCCTTCGGCCACTCTGGGTCTCCCGTTCGTCTCTCCATCTCTGCCCGCCTTCCCTCCCGCCTGGAACGGTCGGCATCGCCGGCGTGCGCGGGGCCTGGGGTCTGCGTTCAGCCGCCAGGCGCTCCACGGTGGCAGCTGGGAGGCTGCAGGGGCACGGGCGGGCGACGGTGGAGCGGAGGCGCAGAGGAGGCGAGCCGCCGCCGGCGGGATGGCGGGCCCGGACGCTGCGCGGGCCCGGTGTTTCGTGGGACGGGGTTCTCCACCCAGCCCAGGGGAGGACGCATTATCCGGGGGTGGGGGGTGGGGGTGGCGAGGGGTTGGTCAGGCCGGGGTGGGGTGGCGGAAAGGCACGAGAGCTCTGCCCGGGCTGCTCCCAGAGCCTAGGCGGCTGCCCGCGAACCCGCGCGTGCGCAGTAGACGGCCCACCTGCTGGTACCTGGGCCGGCGCTGGGATCCCCGGGATGCCCAGGAAAGAATGGCAGCTCTCCGCTCTGTGGAGTCTCTCACCGGGCCTAGACCTGGAAGGCAGGAATCCCAGGCGGGTCGGCCCGGAGGGAACACACGCCCCTCCACGCCGAGCCAGGTGTTCCCCGCGAAAGAGAGGCCACCGGCCACCGCCCTGCCCCGACCCCGTCCCAGCCCCGCGTCCTTTTACAGCTCCTCCAGCAGAGCCCGGTATTCTTCCTCGCTGAGGGGTGGTTCCAGCGAGGCGGCCTCTTCCGAGGCCTCCAGCTCCCCCGGGGCCTCCGTTTCTAGGAAAGGTTGCGCCCGCTGCAGAAACTCCGGGCTCGCCAGGAGCTCATCCAGCAGGCCGGAGGGGAGTGCAGACGAGCGCCCCGGCTCCTGGAGGAGCCCCGCCTGGGGGGGCGCCCGGATGGCTTGCACCTGCCCCTGCCGCGCGCGGAGGCCTCCGGGGGCGCGGGCTGGGGAGGTGGGGCTGCCCCGGCTTGGGGTTCCCACGCCGCCCCGGCGACCTGGGGACCCTGGCCCCAGCCCCACCACGGACTCCCCTGGGACGCGAGGGGCGGGAAATGCAGGGGGTATTTCAGAATTCAGTCTTCCTCACAGAATCGCAAAGTTCACGTTTCACAACCATAAAGAAACTATTTACGCTAAAAATGAGACTTTTTATGGAGTTGCACTTAGAAAACTTCAATGTCTGAGAAAAGAAAATCTCTAACGGACAGGGAAACAGGTGGTTTATCCAATACTCTGAAAATAAAATGGGCTGGGTGAGGGGAATATGAAAATATTATTTCAATTTCATTTCATTTTATTTATTTATTTATGTACTTATTTATTTATTTTTGAGACAGAGTCTCCCTCTGTCCCCCAGGCTGGATTACAGTGGCCTGAGCTCAGCTCACTGCAGCCTCCGCATCCTGGGCTCAAGGCGTTCTCCTGCCTCAGCCTCCGGAGTAGCTGGGACTAAATGAGCACGCCACCACGCCAGGCAAATTTTTGTCTTTTGTTTAAAGTGTAGAGGAGGTTTCACCATTTGGGCCAGGGTGGTCTTCAACGGCCGACTTCAGGTGATCTGCCCCAACTTGCCTTCCCAAAGGGAAGGGACTATAGGCGTGAGCCACTGCGCCCAGACTATGATAGTTTCACACTGAAGCCTGAAGCTGCTCTGCCTTAGCATTTTTCCTGAATTTTACTTTCTTGGCATGATGAGTTGCTAGCTCATATTTTCCGTTGGATCTTTTCGAAAGGCATTACTGATGAGAGTATGGCTTTCTCACAAAGAATACCACTTTGGTGAAACTATACTGAAATTAAGAGTACCTTAAGTTTCCGATACTTATCAAGCACAATATTTGAACACGGCGTGGTAGGTGAAAGTGTAAGAAGCAGAATTTGGCAAACCCCATTATTTTTCAATTTCGACGGTTTCAGGATTTTTGGTTTCAGCCAAACTGAAGAATGTCCTAATGAGCTGTCAATTCACAGGCCATTACAGACAATTTCTGAAACTACATCACAGTGTAATTTAAGGAGTACGATTCTAAAGAAGTTTGAACAATCTGGTGGTATTGCTAACACCAAACAAGGTTGTTCAGCTCTTTCGTCTTTAAAAACAAACAAACAAAAACATGATGTGGAATTCTCTCATTTTACCAAACAGCCGTACGCTCCCTTGAATATGTGACTATGAAACCCAAGTAACTGGAAGACAAAAAATAACGGAAACACCTCATCAGTCTCATTAATAGTTTTGTTGAGAATAATTTATTTTTCAAAAACTGCTGGCTATGTCTTGATATTTTTAGACACGGCTAAAATTGAAATTGCATGAATCCTCTCTCTAGCACTCATGCTACTTAAGAAACTTTTCCCAAGATTTGACTGCATTCATTTCATGAAAGCCCTGTCCTCTTCTCCCCTATATATCTATATTAGCACTCTGCCTTCTACCCTCTTCCATAGGAAACACAAATCCGTCAATTGATCACTTAAGCCTTTCCAGTTTGGGTACAACATTTTCTGTAGTTGTACTCGTACGATTTGCCCTTTATACTTCTAAAGACTAGACCCTAGATAATACATGCTTGGGAATAGTGGAGCTAGCTTGCTTCAACTTTATTTAGGCGTATGCTAATTACTTGTGGGGGGCAAAGGCAGGTAGTGAGGATGTTAAGCTTATCCCAAATTAGTCAATTTTGGAAAAGACACAAGTACAGGCCGGGCGCGGTGGCTCCGACCTGTAATCCCAGCACCTTGGGAGGTCTTCTCGCAGAAGACCAGAGCGAGACCCCAGGGAAAAGATGCATCCCCGGCGTGATGGCCTGACGATGGATTCCTGTGTCCCGCAACATGGGGAGTCTGCAGTGTGGCCGGTTTGGAAACTGGCAAGGAGAGCGAGGAGACACGATGCCGGTCTTCCACCCTTCCCTGGATGCCTGTGGGTGCCCGCAGAGCTCCGGAAGCAAACAGTCAACATGCTCAGCCTTTCGGGGGCCGGAGAGACGTGAGCAACAGGCCCCCTTGCAGAGGGCACAGCAGCGTGGAATCCCAAATCACCCTTCAGTCGTCCTGAGTGTGGCTCCTCTGTGGTCGGGGCCGTCGGCCTGGCGCTCCGTTGCGAGGCTCAGCCTGGGGATGTGCGGTCTGTGAACCACGCGGGTGAAAACCCGACGGCAAACCGGGTCCCGGTCTTTTGTCTCTGAGGAAGCCGCCCGTTCCTTGGGCCACGGAATCGGGGCGAATGGGTGCCCCGCCGGCCCGACGCGGTGGCCGTGGGCCCAGCCCTCAGCCCGCGCCGGGCACTTACCCTTTTCCCGGAGCGCGGGGGTCCCGTTGCTCCCGGAGGCCGGAGACCGTTTTTTCTCTCTGCCTTCCTCCCTCTGTCCCTGGCTCCCTCCCGCCCGCCCTCTTTCCCTGCATCGCTCTGTCTCTCCCTCCGATCCTCACTGCCTCCCTCTCTCTCCCTCCCTCCCTCCCTCCCTCCCTGCCTCCCAACTTCCCTCCGCCCATCCTTAGGACCCTCTGGGTCTCCCGTTCGTCTCTCCATCTCTGCCCGCCTTCCCTCCCGCCTGGAACGGTCAGCATCGCCGGCGTGCGCGGGGCCTGGGGTCTGCGTTCAGCCGCCAGGCGCTCCACGGTGGCAGCTGGGAGGCTGCAGGGGCACGGGCGGGCGACGGTGGAGCGGAGGCGCAGAGGAGGCGAGACGCTGCCGGAGGGATGGAGGGCCCGAAGCCTGCGCGGGCCCGGTGTTTCGCGGGACGGGGGTCTCCACCCAGCCCAGGGGAGGAGGCATTTTCCGGCGGTGGGGGGTGGGGGGTGGGGGGTGGGGGGTGGCGGTGGCGAGGGGTTGGTCAGGCCGGGGTGGGGTGGCGGAAAGGCACGAGAGCTCTGCCCGGGCTGCTCCCAGAGCCTAGGCGGCTGCCCGCGAACCCGCGCGTGCGCAGTAGACGGCCCACCTGCTGGTACCTGGGCCGGCGCTGGGATCCCCGGGATGCCCAGGAAAGAATGGCAGCTCTCCGCTCTGTGGAGTCTCTCACCGGGCCTAGACCTGGAAGGCAGGAATCCCAGGCGGGTCGGCCCGGAGGGAACACACGCCCCTCCACGCCGAGCCAGGTGTTCCCCGCGAAAGAGAGGCCACCGGCCACCGCCCTGCCCCGACCCCGTCCCAGCCCCGCGTCCTTTTAAAGCTCCTCCAGCAGAGCCCGGTATTCTTCCTCGCTGAGGGGTGGTTCCAGCGAGGCGGCCTCTTCCGAGGCCTCCAGCTCCCCCGGGGCCTCCGTTTCTAGGAAAGGTTGCGCCCGCTGCAGAAACTCCGGGCTCGCCAGGAGCTCATCCAGCAGGCCGGAGGGGAGTGCAGACGAGCGCCCCGGCTCCCGGAGGAGCCCCGCCTGGGGGGACGCCCGGATGGCTTGCACCTGCCCCTGCCGCGCGGAGGCCTCCGGGGGCGCGGGCTGGGGAGGTGGGGCTGCCCCGGCTTGGGGTTCCCACGCCGCCCCGGCGACCTGGGGACCCTGGCCCCAGCCCCACCACGGACTCCCCTGGGACGCGGGTGGCGCAAGCCCACCTTGGCCCTGTGGCCCCGCTTGAGCCGGCCCAGGCTGTCCCACCGCGCAAGGGCCCGGCAGGCCGTCGCGCTGCGGGTCCCGGTCCTCCCGGCCTTTGCTAGGGTGCGCAGGCCACCGAGGAGCCTGAGGGTGGGAGAGCGCCCCGTCCGCGGGAGCCAGGGCAGCGTAGGCAAAATCCGCGCGTGCCGGGGCCGCTTGGGAGATCCCTCGTGCCGGCGCGGCCTGGCTGGGCTGGAGCACGGGGACGGCCCTCGCTCCCTGGCTCACGAAAGCCCCCTGGGGGAGAGCCCCAGGCGCGCAGGGCACGCGGGGTGCGGGAAGCGCCGTTCCCCACGCCCCGGCGTGGGCGAAGGTGACCCACGAGGGAGCAGGGTGACACCCGCCGGGGGCCGCGTTGCACAGGCCGCCTGCGTGCGCGGGCGCCCTGCCACCCTGTCCCGGGTGCCTGGCCCGTCGATTCTGAAACCAGATCTGAATCCTGGACTCCGGGAGGCCCGTCTCTCTGGCCAGTTCTTCCCTGGCGGCGATGCCTGGAAAGCGATCCTTCTCAAAGGCGCGGAGGAGCAGGGCGGTCTGGGATCCGGTGACGGCGGTCCGCTTTCGCCTGCCTTCTTGCGGGCCGCGTCTCCCGGGCCAGGGCCGAGATTCCCGCCGGTGCTGCCTCAGCTGGCGTGACCTCTCATTCTGAAACCAAATCTGGACCCTGGGCTCCGGAACGCCGACGGCCTGGGCCAGCCCTTCTCTGGTGGCGATGCCCGGGTACGGGTTCCGCTCAAAGCAGGCTCGCAGGGCCTCGCTTTGGCTCGGGGTCCAGACGAGTCTCCTTCGCCGTCCTCGTCCTCGGGCTTCCGCGGGGAGGGGGCCGTCCGAAGGTGTCGGGAGAGCCATCGCGGGGAGCCCCGGCCGGAATTTCACGGACGGACACGGGCAGAGAGAGGCCCGCGGGCTCCCGGGCACCTCAGCCGGCCTGTGCACTGGGCGCAGGTGCAGCCAGGAGACCGGCCCGGACAGCCAGCCAGCCGCTCTTATAAAGACCAACAGGCAGGCAGGCTCCACCCCTTCATGAATGGCGGTGAGCCCTGGGACAGCCCGCCCTCCGGAAGGGTCCCAGGGCGTGGAGGCCCCCTGGGGCCGGGGGGAGGGGGGGCGGTGGTGGTGGTGGTGGTGGTGGTGGTGACGCTGGTGGTGGGGGCGGGGGTGGCGGTGGGGGCGGGAGGGACGAAGCGGAAGGGGGAGAGGGGGAAGGGGTGAGGGGGGCGGGTTTCGGGGTCTGGCTCTCCGGACCTCTCCAGGAATCCCGCGGGAACTGGAGGCCGCTCTCTGGGCTCCCACGCGCCTTCAGCAGGGAGAATCCAGCCTGGAAGGCTGGAGGGGAGTGTGGAACTGAACCTCCGTGGGAGTCTTGAGTTTTCCAGGCCCTCTCTCCGTGAAGGAGGCAATGCCTGTGGGTGTCGCCGTGGCCGTGACAGTCTCACACACGCACAGGCGTGTGGCTCTCGTTCATTCCCACGCAGAAGACCAGAGCGAGACCCCAGGGATAGGATGCATCCCCGGCGTGATGGCCTGACGATGGATTCCTGTGTCCCGCAACATGGGGAGTCTGCAGTGTGGCCGGTTTGGAAACTGGCAAGGGGAGCGAAGAGACACCATGCCGGTCTTCCACCCTTCCCTGGATGCCTGTGGGTGCCCGCAGAGCTCCGGAAGCAAACAGTCAACATGCTCAGCCTTTCGGGGGCCGGAGAGACGTGAGCAACAGGCCCCCTTGCAGAGGGCACAGCAGCGTGGAATCCCAAATCACGCTTCAGTCGTCCTGAGTGTGGCTCCTCTGTGGTCGGGGCTGTCGGCCTGGCGCTCCGTTGCGAGGCTCAGCCTGGGGATGTGCGGTCTGTGAACCACGCGGGTGAAAACCCGACGGCAAACCGGGTCCCGGTCTTTTGTCTCTGAGGAAGCCGCCCGTTCCTTGGGCCACGGAATCGGGGCGAATGGGTGCCCCGCCGGCCCGACGCGGTGGCCCTGGGCCCAGCCCTCAGCCCGCGCCGGGCGCTTACCCTTTTCCCGGAGCGCGGGGGTCCCGTTGCTCCCGGAGGCCAGAGACCGTTTATTCTCTCTGCCTTCCTCCCTCTGTCTCTGGCTCCCTCCCGCCCGCCCTCTGTCCCTGCGTCGCTCTGTCTCTCCCTCCGTTCCTCACTGCCTCCCTCTCTCTCCCTCCCTCCCTCCCTCCCTCCCAACTTCCCTCCGCCCATCCTTCGGCCACTCTGGGTCTCCCGTTCGTCTCTCCATCTCTGCCCGCCTTCCCTCCCGCCTGGAACGGTCGGCATCGCCGGCGTGCGCGGGGCCTGGGGTCTGCGTTCAGCCGCCAGGCGCTCCACGGTGGCAGCTGGGAGGCTGCAGGGGCACGGGCGGGCGACGGTGGAGCGGAGGCGCAGAGGAGGCGAGCCGCCGCCGGAGGGATGGCGGGCCCGGACGCTGCGCGGGCCCGGTGTTTCGCGGGACGGGGTTCTCCACCCAGCCCAGGGGAGGACGCATTATCCGGGGGTGGGGGGTGGGGGTGGCGAGGGGTTGGTCAGGCCGGGGTGGGGTGGCGGAAAGGCACGAGAGCTCTGCCCGGGCTGCTCCCAGAGCCTAGGCGGCTGCCCGCGAACCCGCGCGTGCGCAGTAGACGGCCCACCTGCTGGTACCTGGGCCGGCGCTGGGATCCCCGGGATGCCCAGGAAAGAATGGCAGCTCTCCGCTCTGTGGAGTCTCTCACCGGGCCTAGACCTGGAAGGCAGGAATCCCAGGCGGGTCGGCCCGGAGGGAACACACGCCCCTCCACGCCGAGCCAGGTGTTCCCCGCGAAAGAGAGGCCACCGGCCACCGCCCTGCCCCGACCCCGTCCCAGCCCCGCGTCCTTTTACAGCTCCTCCAGCAGAGCCCGGTATTCTTCCTCGCTGAGGGGTGGTTCCAGCGAGGCGGCCTCTTCCGAGGCCTCCAGCTCCCCCGGGGCCTCCGTTTCTAGGAAAGGTTGCGCCCGCTGCAGAAACTCCGGGCTCGCCAGGAGCTCATCCAGCAGGCCGGAGGGGAGTGCAGACGAGCGCCCCGGCTCCTGGAGGAGCCCCGCCTGGGGGGGCGCCCGGATGGCTTGCACCTGCCCCTGCCGCGCGCGGAGGCCTCCGGGGGCGCGGGCTGGGGAGGTGGGGCTGCCCCGGCTTGGGGTTCCCACGCCGCCCCGGCGACCTGGGGACCCTGGCCCCAGCCCCACCACGGACTCCCCTGGGACGCGAGGGGCGGGAAATGCAGGGGGTATTTCAGAATTCAGTCTTCCTCACAGAATCGCAAAGTTCACGTTTCACAACCATAAAGAAACTATTTACGCTAAAAATGAGACTTTTTATGGAGTTGCACTTAGAAAACTTCAATGTCTGAGAAAAGAAAATCTCTAACGGACAGGGAAACAGGTGGTTTATCCAATACTCTGAAAATAAAATGGGCTGGGTGAGGGGAATATGAAAATATTATTTCAATTTCATTTCATTTTATTTATTTATTTATGTACTTATTTATTTATTTTTGAGACAGAGTCTCCCTCTGTCCCCCAGGCTGGATTACAGTGGCCTGAGCTCAGCTCACTGCAGCCTCCGCATCCTGGGCTCAAGGCGTTCTCCTGCCTCAGCCTCCGGAGTAGCTGGGACTAAATGAGCACGCCACCACGCCAGGCAAATTTTTGTCTTTTGTTTAAAGTGTAGAGGAGGTTTCACCATTTGGGCCAGGGTGGTCTTCAACGGCCGACTTCAGGTGATCTGCCCCAACTTGCCTTCCCAAAGGGAAGGGACTATAGGCGTGAGCCACTGCGCCCAGACTATGATAGTTTCACACTGAAGCCTGAAGCTGCTCTGCCTTAGCATTTTTCCTGAATTTTACTTTCTTGGCATGATGAGTTGCTAGCTCATATTTTCCGTTGGATCTTTTCGAAAGGCATTACTGATGAGAGTATGGCTTTCTCACAAAGAATACCACTTTGGTGAAACTATACTGAAATTAAGAGTACCTTAAGTTTCCGATACTTATCAAGCACAATATTTGAACACGGCGTGGTAGGTGAAAGTGTAAGAAGCAGAATTTGGCAAACCCCATTATTTTTCAATTTCGACGGTTTCAGGATTTTTGGTTTCAGCCAAACTGAAGAATGTCCTAATGAGCTGTCAATTCACAGGCCATTACAGACAATTTCTGAAACTACATCACAGTGTAATTTAAGGAGTACGATTCTAAAGAAGTTTGAACAATCTGGTGGTATTGCTAACACCAAACAAGGTTGTTCAGCTCTTTCGTCTTTAAAAACAAACAAACAAAAACATGATGTGGAATTCTCTCATTTTACCAAACAGCCGTACGCTCCCTTGAATATGTGACTATGAAACCCAAGTAACTGGAAGACAAAAAATAACGGAAACACCTCATCAGTCTCATTAATAGTTTTGTTGAGAATAATTTATTTTTCAAAAACTGCTGGCTATGTCTTGATATTTTTAGACACGGCTAAAATTGAAATTGCATGAATCCTCTCTCTAGCACTCATGCTACTTAAGAAACTTTTCCCAAGATTTGACTGCATTCATTTCATGAAAGCCCTGTCCTCTTCTCCCCTATATATCTATATTAGCACTCTGCCTTCTACCCTCTTCCATAGGAAACACAAATCCGTCAATTGATCACTTAAGCCTTTCCAGTTTGGGTACAACATTTTCTGTAGTTGTACTCGTACGATTTGCCCTTTATACTTCTAAAGACTAGACCCTAGATAATACATGCTTGGGAATAGTGGAGCTAGCTTGCTTCAACTTTATTTAGGCGTATGCTAATTACTTGTGGGGGGCAAAGGCAGGTAGTGAGGATGTTAAGCTTATCCCAAATTAGTCAATTTTGGAAAAGACACAAGTACAGGCCGGGCGCGGTGGCTCCGACCTGTAATCCCAGCACCTTGGGAGGTCTTCTCGCAGAAGACCAGAGCGAGACCCCAGGGAAAAGATGCATCCCCGGCGTGATGGCCTGACGATGGATTCCTGTGTCCCGCAACATGGGGAGTCTGCAGTGTGGCCGGTTTGGAAACTGGCAAGGAGAGCGAGGAGACACGATGCCGGTCTTCCACCCTTCCCTGGATGCCTGTGGGTGCCCGCAGAGCTCCGGAAGCAAACAGTCAACATGCTCAGCCTTTCGGGGGCCGGAGAGACGTGAGCAACAGGCCCCCTTGCAGAGGGCACAGCAGCGTGGAATCCCAAATCACCCTTCAGTCGTCCTGAGTGTGGCTCCTCTGTGGTCGGGGCCGTCGGCCTGGCGCTCCGTTGCGAGGCTCAGCCTGGGGATGTGCGGTCTGTGAACCACGCGGGTGAAAACCCGACGGCAAACCGGGTCCCGGTCTTTTGTCTCTGAGGAAGCCGCCCGTTCCTTGGGCCACGGAATCGGGGCGAATGGGTGCCCCGCCGGCCCGACGCGGTGGCCGTGGGCCCAGCCCTCAGCCCGCGCCGGGCACTTACCCTTTTCCCGGAGCGCGGGGGTCCCGTTGCTCCCGGAGGCCGGAGACCGTTTTTTCTCTCTGCCTTCCTCCCTCTGTCCCTGGCTCCCTCCCGCCCGCCCTCTTTCCCTGCATCGCTCTGTCTCTCCCTCCGATCCTCACTGCCTCCCTCTCTCTCCCTCCCTCCCTCCCTCCCTCCCTGCCTCCCAACTTCCCTCCGCCCATCCTTAGGACCCTCTGGGTCTCCCGTTCGTCTCTCCATCTCTGCCCGCCTTCCCTCCCGCCTGGAACGGTCAGCATCGCCGGCGTGCGCGGGGCCTGGGGTCTGCGTTCAGCCGCCAGGCGCTCCACGGTGGCAGCTGGGAGGCTGCAGGGGCACGGGCGGGCGACGGTGGAGCGGAGGCGCAGAGGAGGCGAGACGCTGCCGGAGGGATGGAGGGCCCGAAGCCTGCGCGGGCCCGGTGTTTCGCGGGACGGGGGTCTCCACCCAGCCCAGGGGAGGAGGCATTTTCCGGCGGTGGGGGGTGGGGGGTGGGGGGTGGGGGGTGGCGGTGGCGAGGGGTTGGTCAGGCCGGGGTGGGGTGGCGGAAAGGCACGAGAGCTCTGCCCGGGCTGCTCCCAGAGCCTAGGCGGCTGCCCGCGAACCCGCGCGTGCGCAGTAGACGGCCCACCTGCTGGTACCTGGGCCGGCGCTGGGATCCCCGGGATGCCCAGGAAAGAATGGCAGCTCTCCGCTCTGTGGAGTCTCTCACCGGGCCTAGACCTGGAAGGCAGGAATCCCAGGCGGGTCGGCCCGGAGGGAACACACGCCCCTCCACGCCGAGCCAGGTGTTCCCCGCGAAAGAGAGGCCACCGGCCACCGCCCTGCCCCGACCCCGTCCCAGCCCCGCGTCCTTTTAAAGCTCCTCCAGCAGAGCCCGGTATTCTTCCTCGCTGAGGGGTGGTTCCAGCGAGGCGGCCTCTTCCGAGGCCTCCAGCTCCCCCGGGGCCTCCGTTTCTAGGAAAGGTTGCGCCCGCTGCAGAAACTCCGGGCTCGCCAGGAGCTCATCCAGCAGGCCGGAGGGGAGTGCAGACGAGCGCCCCGGCTCCCGGAGGAGCCCCGCCTGGGGGGACGCCCGGATGGCTTGCACCTGCCCCTGCCGCGCGGAGGCCTCCGGGGGCGCGGGCTGGGGAGGTGGGGCTGCCCCGGCTTGGGGTTCCCACGCCGCCCCGGCGACCTGGGGACCCTGGCCCCAGCCCCACCACGGACTCCCCTGGGACGCGGGTGGCGCAAGCCCACCTTGGCCCTGTGGCCCCGCTTGAGCCGGCCCAGGCTGTCCCACCGCGCAAGGGCCCGGCAGGCCGTCGCGCTGCGGGTCCCGGTCCTCCCGGCCTTTGCTAGGGTGCGCAGGCCACCGAGGAGCCTGAGGGTGGGAGAGCGCCCCGTCCGCGGGAGCCAGGGCAGCGTAGGCAAAATCCGCGCGTGCCGGGGCCGCTTGGGAGATCCCTCGTGCCGGCGCGGCCTGGCTGGGCTGGAGCACGGGGACGGCCCTCGCTCCCTGGCTCACGAAAGCCCCCTGGGGGAGAGCCCCAGGCGCGCAGGGCACGCGGGGTGCGGGAAGCGCCGTTCCCCACGCCCCGGCGTGGGCGAAGGTGACCCACGAGGGAGCAGGGTGACACCCGCCGGGGGCCGCGTTGCACAGGCCGCCTGCGTGCGCGGGCGCCCTGCCACCCTGTCCCGGGTGCCTGGCCCGTCGATTCTGAAACCAGATCTGAATCCTGGACTCCGGGAGGCCCGTCTCTCTGGCCAGTTCTTCCCTGGCGGCGATGCCTGGAAAGCGATCCTTCTCAAAGGCGCGGAGGAGCAGGGCGGTCTGGGATCCGGTGACGGCGGTCCGCTTTCGCCTGCCTTCTTGCGGGCCGCGTCTCCCGGGCCAGGGCCGAGATTCCCGCCGGTGCTGCCTCAGCTGGCGTGACCTCTCATTCTGAAACCAAATCTGGACCCTGGGCTCCGGAACGCCGACGGCCTGGGCCAGCCCTTCTCTGGTGGCGATGCCCGGGTACGGGTTCCGCTCAAAGCAGGCTCGCAGGGCCTCGCTTTGGCTCGGGGTCCAGACGAGTCTCCTTCGCCGTCCTCGTCCTCGGGCTTCCGCGGGGAGGGGGCCGTCCGAAGGTGTCGGGAGAGCCATCGCGGGGAGCCCCGGCCGGAATTTCACGGACGGACACGGGCAGAGAGAGGCCCGCGGGCTCCCGGGCACCTCAGCCGGCCTGTGCACTGGGCGCAGGTGCAGCCAGGAGACCGGCCCGGACAGCCAGCCAGCCGCTCTTATAAAGACCAACAGGCAGGCAGGCTCCACCCCTTCATGAATGGCGGTGAGCCCTGGGACAGCCCGCCCTCCGGAAGGGTCCCAGGGCGTGGAGGCCCCCTGGGGCCGGGGGGAGGGGGGGCGGTGGTGGTGGTGGTGGTGGTGGTGGTGACGCTGGTGGTGGGGGCGGGGGTGGCGGTGGGGGCGGGAGGGACGAAGCGGAAGGGGGAGAGGGGGAAGGGGTGAGGGGGGCGGGTTTCGGGGTCTGGCTCTCCGGACCTCTCCAGGAATCCCGCGGGAACTGGAGGCCGCTCTCTGGGCTCCCACGCGCCTTCAGCAGGGAGAATCCAGCCTGGAAGGCTGGAGGGGAGTGTGGAACTGAACCTCCGTGGGAGTCTTGAGTTTTCCAGGCCCTCTCTCCGTGAAGGAGGCAATGCCTGTGGGTGTCGCCGTGGCCGTGACAGTCTCACACACGCACAGGCGTGTGGCTCTCGTTCATTCCCACGCAGAAGACCAGAGCGAGACCCCAGGGATAGGATGCATCCCCGGCGTGATGGCCTGACGATGGATTCCTGTGTCCCGCAACATGGGGAGTCTGCAGTGTGGCCGGTTTGGAAACTGGCAAGGGGAGCGAAGAGACACCATGCCGGTCTTCCACCCTTCCCTGGATGCCTGTGGGTGCCCGCAGAGCTCCGGAAGCAAACAGTCAACATGCTCAGCCTTTCGGGGGCCGGAGAGACGTGAGCAACAGGCCCCCTTGCAGAGGGCACAGCAGCGTGGAATCCCAAATCACGCTTCAGTCGTCCTGAGTGTGGCTCCTCTGTGGTCGGGGCTGTCGGCCTGGCGCTCCGTTGCGAGGCTCAGCCTGGGGATGTGCGGTCTGTGAACCACGCGGGTGAAAACCCGACGGCAAACCGGGTCCCGGTCTTTTGTCTCTGAGGAAGCCGCCCGTTCCTTGGGCCACGGAATCGGGGCGAATGGGTGCCCCGCCGGCCCGACGCGGTGGCCCTGGGCCCAGCCCTCAGCCCGCGCCGGGCGCTTACCCTTTTCCCGGAGCGCGGGGGTCCCGTTGCTCCCGGAGGCCAGAGACCGTTTATTCTCTCTGCCTTCCTCCCTCTGTCTCTGGCTCCCTCCCGCCCGCCCTCTGTCCCTGCGTCGCTCTGTCTCTCCCTCCGTTCCTCACTGCCTCCCTCTCTCTCCCTCCCTCCCTCCCTCCCTCCCAACTTCCCTCCGCCCATCCTTTGGCCACTCTGGGTCTCCCGTTCGTCTCTCCATCTCTGCCCGCCTTCCCTCCCGCCTGGAACGGTCGGCATCGCCGGCGTGCGCGGGGCCTGGGGTCTGCGTTCAGCCGCCAGGCGCTCCACGGTGGCAGCTGGGAGGCTGCAGGGGCACGGGCGGGCGACGGTGGAGCGGAGGCGCAGAGGAGGCGAGCCGCCGCCGGAGGGATGGCGGGCCCGGACGCTGCGCGGGCCCGGTGTTTCGCGGGACGGGGTTCTCCACCCAGCCCAGGGGAGGACGCATTATCCGGGGGTGGGGGGTGGGGGTGGCGAGGGGTTGGTCAGGCCGGGGTGGGGTGGCGGAAAGGCACGAGAGCTCTGCCCGGGCTGCTCCCAGAGCCTAGGCGGCTGCCCGCGAACCCGCGCGTGCGCAGTAGACGGCCCACCTGCTGGTACCTGGGCCGGCGCTGGGATCCCCGGGATGCCCAGGAAAGAATGGCAGCTCTCCGCTCTGTGGAGTCTCTCACCGGGCCTAGACCTGGAAGGCAGGAATCCCAGGCGGGTCGGCCCGGAGGGAACACACGCCCCTCCACGCCGAGCCAGGTGTTCCCCGCGAAAGAGAGGCCACCGGCCACCGCCCTGCCCCGACCCCGTCCCAGCCCCGCGTCCTTTTACAGCTCCTCCAGCAGAGCCCGGTATTCTTCCTCGCTGAGGGGTGGTTCCAGCGAGGCGGCCTCTTCCGAGGCCTCCAGCTCCCCCGGGGCCTCCGTTTCTAGGAAAGGTTGCGCCCGCTGCAGAAACTCCGGGCTCGCCAGGAGCTCATCCAGCAGGCCGGAGGGGAGTGCAGACGAGCGCCCCGGCTCCTGGAGGAGCCCCGCCTGGGGGGGCGCCCGGATGGCTTGCACCTGCCCCTGCCGCGCGCGGAGGCCTCCGGGGGCGCGGGCTGGGGAGGTGGGGCTGCCCCGGCTTGGGGTTCCCACGCCGCCCCGGCGACCTGGGGACCCTGGCCCCAGCCCCACCACGGACTCCCCTGGGACGCGAGGGGCGGGAAATGCAGGGGGTATTTCAGAATTCAGTCTTCCTCACAGAATCGCAAAGTTCACGTTTCACAACCATAAAGAAACTATTTACGCTAAAAATGAGACTTTTTATGGAGTTGCACTTAGAAAACTTCAATGTCTGAGAAAAGAAAATCTCTAACGGACAGGGAAACAGGTGGTTTATCCAATACTCTGAAAATAAAATGGGCTGGGTGAGGGGAATATGAAAATATTATTTCAATTTCATTTCATTTTATTTATTTATTTATGTACTTATTTATTTATTTTTGAGACAGAGTCTCCCTCTGTCCCCCAGGCTGGATTACAGTGGCCTGAGCTCAGCTCACTGCAGCCTCCGCATCCTGGGCTCAAGGCGTTCTCCTGCCTCAGCCTCCGGAGTAGCTGGGACTAAATGAGCACGCCACCACGCCAGGCAAATTTTTGTCTTTTGTTTAAAGTGTAGAGGAGGTTTCACCATTTGGGCCAGGGTGGTCTTCAACGGCCGACTTCAGGTGATCTGCCCCAACTTGCCTTCCCAAAGGGAAGGGACTATAGGCGTGAGCCACTGCGCCCAGACTATGATAGTTTCACACTGAAGCCTGAAGCTGCTCTGCCTTAGCATTTTTCCTGAATTTTACTTTCTTGGCATGATGAGTTGCTAGCTCATATTTTCCGTTGGATCTTTTCGAAAGGCATTACTGATGAGAGTATGGCTTTCTCACAAAGAATACCACTTTGGTGAAACTATACTGAAATTAAGAGTACCTTAAGTTTCCGATACTTATCAAGCACAATATTTGAACACGGCGTGGTAGGTGAAAGTGTAAGAAGCAGAATTTGGCAAACCCCATTATTTTTCAATTTCGACGGTTTCAGGATTTTTGGTTTCAGCCAAACTGAAGAATGTCCTAATGAGCTGTCAATTCACAGGCCATTACAGACAATTTCTGAAACTACATCACAGTGTAATTTAAGGAGTACGATTCTAAAGAAGTTTGAACAATCTGGTGGTATTGCTAACACCAAACAAGGTTGTTCAGCTCTTTCGTCTTTAAAAACAAACAAACAAAAACATGATGTGGAATTCTCTCATTTTACCAAACAGCCGTACGCTCCCTTGAATATGTGACTATGAAACCCAAGTAACTGGAAGACAAAAAATAACGGAAACACCTCATCAGTCTCATTAATAGTTTTGTTGAGAATAATTTATTTTTCAAAAACTGCTGGCTATGTCTTGATATTTTTAGACACGGCTAAAATTGAAATTGCATGAATCCTCTCTCTAGCACTCATGCTACTTAAGAAACTTTTCCCAAGATTTGACTGCATTCATTTCATGAAAGCCCTGTCCTCTTCTCCCCTATATATCTATATTAGCACTCTGCCTTCTACCCTCTTCCATAGGAAACACAAATCCGTCAATTGATCACTTAAGCCTTTCCAGTTTGGGTACAACATTTTCTGTAGTTGTACTCGTACGATTTGCCCTTTATACTTCTAAAGACTAGACCCTAGATAATACATGCTTGGGAATAGTGGAGCTAGCTTGCTTCAACTTTATTTAGGCGTATGCTAATTACTTGTGGGGGGCAAAGGCAGGTAGTGAGGATGTTAAGCTTATCCCAAATTAGTCAATTTTGGAAAAGACACAAGTACAGGCCGGGCGCGGTGGCTCCGACCTGTAATCCCAGCACCTTGGGAGGTCTTCTCGCAGAAGACCAGAGCGAGACCCCAGGGAAAAGATGCATCCCCGGCGTGATGGCCTGACGATGGATTCCTGTGTCCCGCAACATGGGGAGTCTGCAGTGTGGCCGGTTTGGAAACTGGCAAGGAGAGCGAGGAGACACGATGCCGGTCTTCCACCCTTCCCTGGATGCCTGTGGGTGCCCGCAGAGCTCCGGAAGCAAACAGTCAACATGCTCAGCCTTTCGGGGGCCGGAGAGACGTGAGCAACAGGCCCCCTTGCAGAGGGCACAGCAGCGTGGAATCCCAAATCACCCTTCAGTCGTCCTGAGTGTGGCTCCTCTGTGGTCGGGGCCGTCGGCCTGGCGCTCCGTTGCGAGGCTCAGCCTGGGGATGTGCGGTCTGTGAACCACGCGGGTGAAAACCCGACGGCAAACCGGGTCCCGGTCTTTTGTCTCTGAGGAAGCCGCCCGTTCCTTGGGCCACGGAATCGGGGCGAATGGGTGCCCCGCCGGCCCGACGCGGTGGCCGTGGGCCCAGCCCTCAGCCCGCGCCGGGCACTTACCCTTTTCCCGGAGCGCGGGGGTCCCGTTGCTCCCGGAGGCCGGAGACCGTTTTTTCTCTCTGCCTTCCTCCCTCTGTCCCTGGCTCCCTCCCGCCCGCCCTCTTTCCCTGCATCGCTCTGTCTCTCCCTCCGATCCTCACTGCCTCCCTCTCTCTCCCTCCCTCCCTCCCTCCCTCCCTGCCTCCCAACTTCCCTCCGCCCATCCTTAGGACCCTCTGGGTCTCCCGTTCGTCTCTCCATCTCTGCCCGCCTTCCCTCCCGCCTGGAACGGTCAGCATCGCCGGCGTGCGCGGGGCCTGGGGTCTGCGTTCAGCCGCCAGGCGCTCCACGGTGGCAGCTGGGAGGCTGCAGGGGCACGGGCGGGCGACGGTGGAGCGGAGGCGCAGAGGAGGCGAGACGCTGCCGGAGGGATGGAGGGCCCGAAGCCTGCGCGGGCCCGGTGTTTCGCGGGACGGGGGTCTCCACCCAGCCCAGGGGAGGAGGCATTTTCCGGCGGTGGGGGGTGGGGGGTGGGGGGTGGGGGGTGGCGGTGGCGAGGGGTTGGTCAGGCCGGGGTGGGGTGGCGGAAAGGCACGAGAGCTCTGCCCGGGCTGCTCCCAGAGCCTAGGCGGCTGCCCGCGAACCCGCGCGTGCGCAGTAGACGGCCCACCTGCTGGTACCTGGGCCGGCGCTGGGATCCCCGGGATGCCCAGGAAAGAATGGCAGCTCTCCGCTCTGTGGAGTCTCTCACCGGGCCTAGACCTGGAAGGCAGGAATCCCAGGCGGGTCGGCCCGGAGGGAACACACGCCCCTCCACGCCGAGCCAGGTGTTCCCCGCGAAAGAGAGGCCACCGGCCACCGCCCTGCCCCGACCCCGTCCCAGCCCCGCGTCCTTTTAAAGCTCCTCCAGCAGAGCCCGGTATTCTTCCTCGCTGAGGGGTGGTTCCAGCGAGGCGGCCTCTTCCGAGGCCTCCAGCTCCCCCGGGGCCTCCGTTTCTAGGAAAGGTTGCGCCCGCTGCAGAAACTCCGGGCTCGCCAGGAGCTCATCCAGCAGGCCGGAGGGGAGTGCAGACGAGCGCCCCGGCTCCCGGAGGAGCCCCGCCTGGGGGGACGCCCGGATGGCTTGCACCTGCCCCTGCCGCGCGGAGGCCTCCGGGGGCGCGGGCTGGGGAGGTGGGGCTGCCCCGGCTTGGGGTTCCCACGCCGCCCCGGCGACCTGGGGACCCTGGCCCCAGCCCCACCACGGACTCCCCTGGGACGCGGGTGGCGCAAGCCCACCTTGGCCCTGTGGCCCCGCTTGAGCCGGCCCAGGCTGTCCCACCGCGCAAGGGCCCGGCAGGCCGTCGCGCTGCGGGTCCCGGTCCTCCCGGCCTTTGCTAGGGTGCGCAGGCCACCGAGGAGCCTGAGGGTGGGAGAGCGCCCCGTCCGCGGGAGCCAGGGCAGCGTAGGCAAAATCCGCGCGTGCCGGGGCCGCTTGGGAGATCCCTCGTGCCGGCGCGGCCTGGCTGGGCTGGAGCACGGGGACGGCCCTCGCTCCCTGGCTCACGAAAGCCCCCTGGGGGAGAGCCCCAGGCGCGCAGGGCACGCGGGGTGCGGGAAGCGCCGTTCCCCACGCCCCGGCGTGGGCGAAGGTGACCCACGAGGGAGCAGGGTGACACCCGCCGGGGGCCGCGTTGCACAGGCCGCCTGCGTGCGCGGGCGCCCTGCCACCCTGTCCCGGGTGCCTGGCCCGTCGATTCTGAAACCAGATCTGAATCCTGGACTCCGGGAGGCCCGTCTCTCTGGCCAGTTCTTCCCTGGCGGCGATGCCTGGAAAGCGATCCTTCTCAAAGGCGCGGAGGAGCAGGGCGGTCTGGGATCCGGTGACGGCGGTCCGCTTTCGCCTGCCTTCTTGCGGGCCGCGTCTCCCGGGCCAGGGCCGAGATTCCCGCCGGTGCTGCCTCAGCTGGCGTGACCTCTCATTCTGAAACCAAATCTGGACCCTGGGCTCCGGAACGCCGACGGCCTGGGCCAGCCCTTCTCTGGTGGCGATGCCCGGGTACGGGTTCCGCTCAAAGCAGGCTCGCAGGGCCTCGCTTTGGCTCGGGGTCCAGACGAGTCTCCTTCGCCGTCCTCGTCCTCGGGCTTCCGCGGGGAGGGGGCCGTCCGAAGGTGTCGGGAGAGCCATCGCGGGGAGCCCCGGCCGGAATTTCACGGACGGACACGGGCAGAGAGAGGCCCGCGGGCTCCCGGGCACCTCAGCCGGCCTGTGCACTGGGCGCAGGTGCAGCCAGGAGACCGGCCCGGACAGCCAGCCAGCCGCTCTTATAAAGACCAACAGGCAGGCAGGCTCCACCCCTTCATGAATGGCGGTGAGCCCTGGGACAGCCCGCCCTCCGGAAGGGTCCCAGGGCGTGGAGGCCCCCTGGGGCCGGGGGGAGGGGGGGCGGTGGTGGTGGTGGTGGTGGTGGTGGTGACGCTGGTGGTGGGGGCGGGGGTGGCGGTGGGGGCGGGAGGGACGAAGCGGAAGGGGGAGAGGGGGAAGGGGTGAGGGGGGCGGGTTTCGGGGTCTGGCTCTCCGGACCTCTCCAGGAATCCCGCGGGAACTGGAGGCCGCTCTCTGGGCTCCCACGCGCCTTCAGCAGGGAGAATCCAGCCTGGAAGGCTGGAGGGGAGTGTGGAACTGAACCTCCGTGGGAGTCTTGAGTTTTCCAGGCCCTCTCTCCGTGAAGGAGGCAATGCCTGTGGGTGTCGCCGTGGCCGTGACAGTCTCACACACGCACAGGCGTGTGGCTCTCGTTCATTCCCACGCAGAAGACCAGAGCGAGACCCCAGGGATAGGATGCATCCCCGGCGTGATGGCCTGACGATGGATTCCTGTGTCCCGCAACATGGGGAGTCTGCAGTGTGGCCGGTTTGGAAACTGGCAAGGGGAGCGAAGAGACACCATGCCGGTCTTCCACCCTTCCCTGGATGCCTGTGGGTGCCCGCAGAGCTCCGGAAGCAAACAGTCAACATGCTCAGCCTTTCGGGGGCCGGAGAGACGTGAGCAACAGGCCCCCTTGCAGAGGGCACAGCAGCGTGGAATCCCAAATCACGCTTCAGTCGTCCTGAGTGTGGCTCCTCTGTGGTCGGGGCTGTCGGCCTGGCGCTCCGTTGCGAGGCTCAGCCTGGGGATGTGCGGTCTGTGAACCACGCGGGTGAAAACCCGACGGCAAACCGGGTCCCGGTCTTTTGTCTCTGAGGAAGCCGCCCGTTCCTTGGGCCACGGAATCGGGGCGAATGGGTGCCCCGCCGGCCCGACGCGGTGGCCCTGGGCCCAGCCCTCAGCCCGCGCCGGGCGCTTACCCTTTTCCCGGAGCGCGGGGGTCCCGTTGCTCCCGGAGGCCAGAGACCGTTTATTCTCTCTGCCTTCCTCCCTCTGTCTCTGGCTCCCTCCCGCCCGCCCTCTGTCCCTGCGTCGCTCTGTCTCTCCCTCCGTTCCTCACTGCCTCCCTCTCTCTCCCTCCCTCCCTCCCTCCCTCCCAACTTCCCTCCGCCCATCCTTCGGCCACTCTGGGTCTCCCGTTCGTCTCTCCATCTCTGCCCGCCTTCCCTCCCGCCTGGAACGGTCGGCATCGCCGGCGTGCGCGGGGCCTGGGGTCTGCGTTCAGCCGCCAGGCGCTCCACGGTGGCAGCTGGGAGGCTGCAGGGGCACGGGCGGGCGACGGTGGAGCGGAGGCGCAGAGGAGGCGAGCCGCCGCCGGAGGGATGGCGGGCCCGGACGCTGCGCGGGCCCGGTGTTTCGCGGGACGGGGTTCTCCACCCAGCCCAGGGGAGGACGCATTATCCGGGGGTGGGGGGTGGGGGTGGCGAGGGGTTGGTCAGGCCGGGGTGGGGTGGCGGAAAGGCACGAGAGCTCTGCCCGGGCTGCTCCCAGAGCCTAGGCGGCTGCCCGCGAACCCGCGCGTGCGCAGTAGACGGCCCACCTGCTGGTACCTGGGCCGGCGCTGGGATCCCCGGGATGCCCAGGAAAGAATGGCAGCTCTCCGCTCTGTGGAGTCTCTCACCGGGCCTAGACCTGGAAGGCAGGAATCCCAGGCGGGTCGGCCCGGAGGGAACACACGCCCCTCCACGCCGAGCCAGGTGTTCCCCGCGAAAGAGAGGCCACCGGCCACCGCCCTGCCCCGACCCCGTCCCAGCCCCGCGTCCTTTTACAGCTCCTCCAGCAGAGCCCGGTATTCTTCCTCGCTGAGGGGTGGTTCCAGCGAGGCGGCCTCTTCCGAGGCCTCCAGCTCCCCCGGGGCCTCCGTTTCTAGGAAAGGTTGCGCCCGCTGCAGAAACTCCGGGCTCGCCAGGAGCTCATCCAGCAGGCCGGAGGGGAGTGCAGACGAGCGCCCCGGCTCCTGGAGGAGCCCCGCCTGGGGGGGCGCCCGGATGGCTTGCACCTGCCCCTGCCGCGCGCGGAGGCCTCCGGGGGCGCGGGCTGGGGAGGTGGGGCTGCCCCGGCTTGGGGTTCCCACGCCGCCCCGGCGACCTGGGGACCCTGGCCCCAGCCCCACCACGGACTCCCCTGGGACGCGAGGGGCGGGAAATGCAGGGGGTATTTCAGAATTCAGTCTTCCTCACAGAATCGCAAAGTTCACGTTTCACAACCATAAAGAAACTATTTACGCTAAAAATGAGACTTTTTATGGAGTTGCACTTAGAAAACTTCAATGTCTGAGAAAAGAAAATCTCTAACGGACAGGGAAACAGGTGGTTTATCCAATACTCTGAAAATAAAATGGGCTGGGTGAGGGGAATATGAAAATATTATTTCAATTTCATTTCATTTTATTTATTTATTTATGTACTTATTTATTTATTTTTGAGACAGAGTCTCCCTCTGTCCCCCAGGCTGGATTACAGTGGCCTGAGCTCAGCTCACTGCAGCCTCCGCATCCTGGGCTCAAGGCGTTCTCCTGCCTCAGCCTCCGGAGTAGCTGGGACTAAATGAGCACGCCACCACGCCAGGCAAATTTTTGTCTTTTGTTTAAAGTGTAGAGGAGGTTTCACCATTTGGGCCAGGGTGGTCTTCAACGGCCGACTTCAGGTGATCTGCCCCAACTTGCCTTCCCAAAGGGAAGGGACTATAGGCGTGAGCCACTGCGCCCAGACTATGATAGTTTCACACTGAAGCCTGAAGCTGCTCTGCCTTAGCATTTTTCCTGAATTTTACTTTCTTGGCATGATGAGTTGCTAGCTCATATTTTCCGTTGGATCTTTTCGAAAGGCATTACTGATGAGAGTATGGCTTTCTCACAAAGAATACCACTTTGGTGAAACTATACTGAAATTAAGAGTACCTTAAGTTTCCGATACTTATCAAGCACAATATTTGAACACGGCGTGGTAGGTGAAAGTGTAAGAAGCAGAATTTGGCAAACCCCATTATTTTTCAATTTCGACGGTTTCAGGATTTTTGGTTTCAGCCAAACTGAAGAATGTCCTAATGAGCTGTCAATTCACAGGCCATTACAGACAATTTCTGAAACTACATCACAGTGTAATTTAAGGAGTACGATTCTAAAGAAGTTTGAACAATCTGGTGGTATTGCTAACACCAAACAAGGTTGTTCAGCTCTTTCGTCTTTAAAAACAAACAAACAAAAACATGATGTGGAATTCTCTCATTTTACCAAACAGCCGTACGCTCCCTTGAATATGTGACTATGAAACCCAAGTAACTGGAAGACAAAAAATAACGGAAACACCTCATCAGTCTCATTAATAGTTTTGTTGAGAATAATTTATTTTTCAAAAACTGCTGGCTATGTCTTGATATTTTTAGACACGGCTAAAATTGAAATTGCATGAATCCTCTCTCTAGCACTCATGCTACTTAAGAAACTTTTCCCAAGATTTGACTGCATTCATTTCATGAAAGCCCTGTCCTCTTCTCCCCTATATATCTATATTAGCACTCTGCCTTCTACCCTCTTCCATAGGAAACACAAATCCGTCAATTGATCACTTAAGCCTTTCCAGTTTGGGTACAACATTTTCTGTAGTTGTACTCGTACGATTTGCCCTTTATACTTCTAAAGACTAGACCCTAGATAATACATGCTTGGGAATAGTGGAGCTAGCTTGCTTCAACTTTATTTAGGCGTATGCTAATTACTTGTGGGGGGCAAAGGCAGGTAGTGAGGATGTTAAGCTTATCCCAAATTAGTCAATTTTGGAAAAGACACAAGTACAGGCCGGGCGCGGTGGCTCCGACCTGTAATCCCAGCACCTTGGGAGGTCTTCTCGCAGAAGACCAGAGCGAGACCCCAGGGAAAAGATGCATCCCCGGCGTGATGGCCTGACGATGGATTCCTGTGTCCCGCAACATGGGGAGTCTGCAGTGTGGCCGGTTTGGAAACTGGCAAGGAGAGCGAGGAGACACGATGCCGGTCTTCCACCCTTCCCTGGATGCCTGTGGGTGCCCGCAGAGCTCCGGAAGCAAACAGTCAACATGCTCAGCCTTTCGGGGGCCGGAGAGACGTGAGCAACAGGCCCCCTTGCAGAGGGCACAGCAGCGTGGAATCCCAAATCACCCTTCAGTCGTCCTGAGTGTGGCTCCTCTGTGGTCGGGGCCGTCGGCCTGGCGCTCCGTTGCGAGGCTCAGCCTGGGGATGTGCGGTCTGTGAACCACGCGGGTGAAAACCCGACGGCAAACCGGGTCCCGGTCTTTTGTCTCTGAGGAAGCCGCCCGTTCCTTGGGCCACGGAATCGGGGCGAATGGGTGCCCCGCCGGCCCGACGCGGTGGCCGTGGGCCCAGCCCTCAGCCCGCGCCGGGCACTTACCCTTTTCCCGGAGCGCGGGGGTCCCGTTGCTCCCGGAGGCCGGAGACCGTTTTTTCTCTCTGCCTTCCTCCCTCTGTCCCTGGCTCCCTCCCGCCCGCCCTCTTTCCCTGCATCGCTCTGTCTCTCCCTCCGATCCTCACTGCCTCCCTCTCTCTCCCTCCCTCCCTCCCTCCCTCCCTGCCTCCCAACTTCCCTCCGCCCATCCTTAGGACCCTCTGGGTCTCCCGTTCGTCTCTCCATCTCTGCCCGCCTTCCCTCCCGCCTGGAACGGTCAGCATCGCCGGCGTGCGCGGGGCCTGGGGTCTGCGTTCAGCCGCCAGGCGCTCCACGGTGGCAGCTGGGAGGCTGCAGGGGCACGGGCGGGCGACGGTGGAGCGGAGGCGCAGAGGAGGCGAGACGCTGCCGGAGGGATGGAGGGCCCGAAGCCTGCGCGGGCCCGGTGTTTCGCGGGACGGGGGTCTCCACCCAGCCCAGGGGAGGAGGCATTTTCCGGCGGTGGGGGGTGGGGGGTGGGGGGTGGGGGGTGGCGGTGGCGAGGGGTTGGTCAGGCCGGGGTGGGGTGGCGGAAAGGCACGAGAGCTCTGCCCGGGCTGCTCCCAGAGCCTAGGTGGCTGCCCGCGAACCCGCGCGTGCGCAGTAGACGGCCCACCTGCTGGTACCTGGGCCGGCGCTGGGATCCCCGGGATGCCCAGGAAAGAATGGCAGCTCTCCGCTCTGTGGAGTCTCTCACCGGGCCTAGACCTGGAAGGCAGGAATCCCAGGCGGGTCGGCCCGGAGGGAACACACGCCCCTCCACGCCGAGCCAGGTGTTCCCCGCGAAAGAGAGGCCACCGGCCACCGCCCTGCCCCGACCCCGTCCCAGCCCCGCGTCCTTTTAAAGCTCCTCCAGCAGAGCCTGGTATTCTTCCTCGCTGAGGGGTGGTTCCAGCGAGGCGGCCTCTTCCGAGGCCTCCAGCTCCCCCGGGGCCTCCGTTTCTAGGAAAGGTTGCGCCCGCTGCAGAAACTCCGGGCTCGCCAGGAGCTCATCCAGCAGGCCGGAGGGGAGTGCAGACGAGCGCCCCGGCTCCTGGAGGAGCCCCGCCTGGGGGGGCGCCCGGATGGCTTGCACCTGCCCCTGCCGCGCGCGGAGGCCTCCGGGGGCGCGGGCTGGGGAGGTGGGGCTGCCCCGGCTTGGGGTTCCCACGCCGCCCCGGCGACCTGGGGACCCTGGCCCCAGCCCCACCACGGACTCCCCTGGGACGCGAGGGGCGGGAAATGCAGGGGGTATTTCAGAATTCAGTCTTCCTCACAGAATCGCAAAGTTCACGTTTCACAACCATAAAGAAACTATTTACGCTAAAAATGAGACTTTTTATGGAGTTGCACTTAGAAAACTTCAATGTCTGAGAAAAGAAAATCTCTAACGGACAGGGAAACAGGTGGTTTATCCAATACTCTGAAAATAAAATGGGCTGGGTGAGGGGAATATGAAAATATTATTTCAATTTCATTTCATTTTATTTATTTATTTATGTACTTATTTATTTATTTTTGAGACAGAGTCTCCCTCTGTCCCCCAGGCTGGATTACAGTGGCCTGAGCTCAGCTCACTGCAGCCTCCGCATCCTGGGCTCAAGGCGTTCTCCTGCCTCAGCCTCCGGAGTAGCTGGGACTAAATGAGCACGCCACCACGCCAGGCAAATTTTTGTCTTTTGTTTAAAGTGTAGAGGAGGTTTCACCATTTGGGCCAGGGTGGTCTTCAACGGCCGACTTCAGGTGATCTGCCCCAACTTGCCTTCCCAAAGGGAAGGGACTATAGGCGTGAGCCACTGCGCCCAGACTATGATAGTTTCACACTGAAGCCTGAAGCTGCTCTGCCTTAGCATTTTTCCTGAATTTTACTTTCTTGGCATGATGAGTTGCTAGCTCATATTTTCCGTTGGATCTTTTCGAAAGGCATTACTGATGAGAGTATGGCTTTCTCACAAAGAATACCACTTTGGTGAAACTATACTGAAATTAAGAGTACCTTAAGTTTCCGATACTTATCAAGCACAATATTTGAACACGGCGTGGTAGGTGAAAGTGTAAGAAGCAGAATTTGGCAAACCCCATTATTTTTCAATTTCGACGGTTTCAGGATTTTTGGTTTCAGCCAAACTGAAGAATGTCCTAATGAGCTGTCAATTCACAGGCCATTACAGACAATTTCTGAAACTACATCACAGTGTAATTTAAGGAGTACGATTCTAAAGAAGTTTGAACAATCTGGTGGTATTGCTAACACCAAACAAGGTTGTTCAGCTCTTTCGTCTTTAAAAACAAACAAACAAAAACATGATGTGGAATTCTCTCATTTTACCAAACAGCCGTACGCTCCCTTGAATATGTGACTATGAAACCCAAGTAACTGGAAGACAAAAAATAACGGAAACACCTCATCAGTCTCATTAATAGTTTTGTTGAGAATAATTTATTTTTCAAAAACTGCTGGCTATGTCTTGATATTTTTAGACACGGCTAAAATTGAAATTGCATGAATCCTCTCTCTAGCACTCATGCTACTTAAGAAACTTTTCCCAAGATTTGACTGCATTCATTTCATGAAAGCCCTGTCCTCTTCTCCCCTATATATCTATATTAGCACTCTGCCTTCTACCCTCTTCCATAGGAAACACAAATCCGTCAATTGATCACTTAAGCCTTTCCAGTTTGGGTACAACATTTTCTGTAGTTGTACTCGTACGATTTGCCCTTTATACTTCTAAAGACTAGACCCTAGATAATACATGCTTGGGAATAGTGGAGCTAGCTTGCTTCAACTTTATTTAGGCGTATGCTAATTACTTGTGGGGGGCAAAGGCAGGTAGTGAGGATGTTAAGCTTATCCCAAATTAGTCAATTTTGGAAAAGACACAAGTACAGGCCGGGCGCGGTGGCTCCGACCTGTAATCCCAGCACCTTGGGAGGTCTTCTCGCAGAAGACCAGAGCGAGACCCCAGGGAAAAGATGCATCCCCGGCGTGATGGCCTGACGATGGATTCCTGTGTCCCGCAACATGGGGAGTCTGCAGTGTGGCCGGTTTGGAAACTGGCAAGGAGAGCGAGGAGACACGATGCCGGTCTTCCACCCTTCCCTGGATGCCTGTGGGTGCCCGCAGAGCTCCGGAAGCAAACAGTCAACATGCTCAGCCTTTCGGGGGCCGGAGAGACGTGAGCAACAGGCCCCCTTGCAGAGGGCACAGCAGCGTGGAATCCCAAATCACCCTTCAGTCGTCCTGAGTGTGGCTCCTCTGTGGTCGGGGCCGTCGGCCTGGCGCTCCGTTGCGAGGCTCAGCCTGGGGATGTGCGGTCTGTGAACCACGCGGGTGAAAACCCGACGGCAAACCGGGTCCCGGTCTTTTGTCTCTGAGGAAGCCGCCCGTTCCTTGGGCCACGGAATCGGGGCGAATGGGTGCCCCGCCGGCCCGACGCGGTGGCCGTGGGCCCAGCCCTCAGCCCGCGCCGGGCACTTACCCTTTTCCCGGAGCGCGGGGGTCCCGTTGCTCCGGGAGGCCGGAGACCGTTTTTTCTCTCTGCCTTCCTCCCTCTGTCCCTGGCTCCCTCCCGCCCGCCCTCTTTCCCTGCATCGCTCTGTCTCTCCCTCCGATCCTCACTGCCTCCCTCTCTCTCCCTCCCTCCCTCCCTCCCTCCCTGCCTCCCAACTTCCCTCCGCCCATCCTTAGGACCCTCTGGGTCTCCCGTTCGTCTCTCCATCTCTGCCCGCCTTCCCTCCCGCCTGGAACGGTCAGCATCGCCGGCGTGCGCGGGGCCTGGGGTCTGCGTTCAGCCGCCAGGCGCTCCACGGTGGCAGCTGGGAGGCTGCAGGGGCACGGGCGGGCGACGGTGGAGCGGAGGCGCAGAGGAGGCGAGACGCTGCCGGAGGGATGGAGGGCCCGAAGCCTGCGCGGGCCCGGTGTTTCGCGGGACGGGGGTCTCCACCCAGCCCAGGGGAGGAGGCATTTTCCGGCGGTGGGGGGTGGGGGGTGGGGGGTGGGGGGTGGGGGTGGCGAGGGGTTGGTCAGGCCGGGGTGGGGTGGCGGAAAGGCACGAGAGCTCTGCCCGGGCTGCTCCCAGAGCCTAGGTGGCTGCCCGCGAACCCGCGCGTGCGCAGTAGACGGCCCACCTGCTGGTACCTGGGCCGGCGCTGGGATCCCCGGGATGCCCAGGAAAGAATGGCAGCTCTCCGCTCTGTGGAGTCTCTCACCGGGCCTAGACCTGGAAGGCAGGAATCCCAGGCGGGTCGGCCCGGAGGGAACACACGCCCCTCCACGCCGAGCCAGGTGTTCCCCGCGAAAGAGAGGCCACCGGCCACCGCCCTGCCCCGACCCCGTCCCAGCCCCGCGTCCTTTTAAAGCTCCTCCAGCAGAGCCTGGTATTCTTCCTCGCTGAGGGGTGGTTCCAGCGAGGCGGCCTCTTCCGAGGCCTCCAGCTCCCCCGGGGCCTCCGTTTCTAGGAAAGGTTGCGCCCGCTGCAGAAACTCCGGGCTCGCCAGGAGCTCATCCAGCAGGCCGGAGGGGAGTGCAGACGAGCGCCCCGGCTCCCGGAGGAGCCCCGCCTGGGGGGACGCCCGGATGGCTTGCACCTGCCCCTGCCGCGCGGAGGCCTCCGGGGGCGCGGGCTGGGGAGGTGGGGCTGCCCCGGCTTGGGGTTCCCACGCCGCCCCGGCGACCTGGGGACCCTGGCCCCAGCCCCACCACGGACTCCCCTGGGACGCGGGTGGCGCAAGCCCACCTTGGCCCTGTGGCCCCGCTTGAGCCGGCCCAGGCTGTCCCACCGCGCAAGGGCCCGGCAGGCCGTCGCGCTGCGGGTCCCGGTCCTCCCGGCCTTTGCTAGGGTGCGCAGGCCACCGAGGAGCCTGAGGGTGGGAGAGCGCCCCGTCCGCGGGAGCCAGGGCAGCGTAGGCAAAATCCGCGCGTGCCGGGGCCGCTTGGGAGATCCCTCGTGCCGGCGCGGCCTGGCTGGGCTGGAGCACGGGGACGGCCCTCGCTCCCTGGCTCACGAAAGCCCCCTGGGGGAGAGCCCCAGGCGCGCAGGGCACGCGGGGTGCGGGAAGCGCCGTTCCCCACGCCCCGGCGTGGGCGAAGGTGACCCACGAGGGAGCAGGGTGACACCCGCCGGGGGCCGCGTTGCACAGGCCGCCTGCGTGCGCGGGCGCCCTGCCACCCTGTCCCGGGTGCCTGGCCCGTCGATTCTGAAACCAGATCTGAATCCTGGACTCCGGGAGGCCCGTCTCTCTGGCCAGTTCTTCCCTGGCGGCGATGCCTGGAAAGCGATCCTTCTCAAAGGCGCGGAGGAGCAGGGCGGTCTGGGATCCGGTGACGGCGGTCCGCTTTCGCCTGCCTTCTTGCGGGCCGCGTCTCCCGGGCCAGGGCCGAGATTCCCGCCGGTGCTGCCTCAGCTGGCGTGACCTCTCATTCTGAAACCAAATCTGGACCCTGGGCTCCGGAACGCCGACGGCCTGGGCCAGCCCTTCTCTGGTGGCGATGCCCGGGTACGGGTTCCGCTCAAAGCAGGCTCGCAGGGCCTCGCTTTGGCTCGGGGTCCAGACGAGTCTCCTTCGCCGTCCTCGTCCTCGGGCTTCCGCGGGGAGGGGGCCGTCCGAAGGTGTCGGGAGAGCCATCGCGGGGAGCCCCGGCCGGAATTTCACGGACGGACACGGGCAGAGAGAGGCCCGCGGGCTCCCGGGCACCTCAGCCGGCCTGTGCACTGGGCGCAGGTGCAGCCAGGAGACCGGCCCGGACAGCCAGCCAGCCGCTCTTATAAAGACCAACAGGCAGGCAGGCTCCACCCCTTCATGAATGGCGGTGAGCCCTGGGACAGCCCGCCCTCCGGAAGGGTCCCAGGGCGTGGAGGCCCCCTGGGGCCGGGGGGAGGGGGGGCGGTGGTGGTGGTGGTGGTGGTGGTGGTGACGCTGGTGGTGGGGGCGGGGGTGGCGGTGGGGGCGGGAGGGACGAAGCGGAAGGGGGAGAGGGGGAAGGGGTGAGGGGGGCGGGTTTCGGGGTCTGGCTCTCCGGACCTCTCCAGGAATCCCGCGGGAACTGGAGGCCGCTCTCTGGGCTCCCACGCGCCTTCAGCAGGGAGAATCCAGCCTGGAAGGCTGGAGGGGAGTGTGGAACTGAACCTCCGTGGGAGTCTTGAGTTTTCCAGGCCCTCTCTCCGTGAAGGAGGCAATGCCTGTGGGTGTCGCCGTGGCCGTGACAGTCTCACACACGCACAGGCGTGTGGCTCTCGTTCATTCCCACGCAGAAGACCAGAGCGAGACCCCAGGGATAGGATGCATCCCCGGCGTGATGGCCTGACGATGGATTCCTGTGTCCCGCAACATGGGGAGTCTGCAGTGTGGCCGGTTTGGAAACTGGCAAGGGGAGCGAAGAGACACCATGCCGGTCTTCCACCCTTCCCTGGATGCCTGTGGGTGCCCGCAGAGCTCCGGAAGCAAACAGTCAACATGCTCAGCCTTTCGGGGGCCGGAGAGACGTGAGCAACAGGCCCCCTTGCAGAGGGCACAGCAGCGTGGAATCCCAAATCACGCTTCAGTCGTCCTGAGTGTGGCTCCTCTGTGGTCGGGGCTGTCGGCCTGGCGCTCCGTTGCGAGGCTCAGCCTGGGGATGTGCGGTCTGTGAACCACGCGGGTGAAAACCCGACGGCAAACCGGGTCCCGGTCTTTTGTCTCTGAGGAAGCCGCCCGTTCCTTGGGCCACGGAATCGGGGCGAATGGGTGCCCCGCCGGCCCGACGCGGTGGCCCTGGGCCCAGCCCTCAGCCCGCGCCGGGCGCTTACCCTTTTCCCGGAGCGCGGGGGTCCCGTTGCTCCCGGAGGCCAGAGACCGTTTATTCTCTCTGCCTTCCTCCCTCTGTCTCTGGCTCCCTCCCGCCCGCCCTCTGTCCCTGCGTCGCTCTGTCTCTCCCTCCGTTCCTCACTGCCTCCCTCTCTCTCCCTCCCTCCCTCCCTCCCTCCCAACTTCCCTCCGCCCATCCTTCGGCCACTCTGGGTCTCCCGTTCGTCTCTCCATCTCTGCCCGCCTTCCCTCCCGCCTGGAACGGTCGGCATCGCCGGCGTGCGCGGGGCCTGGGGTCTGCGTTCAGCCGCCAGGCGCTCCACGGTGGCAGCTGGGAGGCTGCAGGGGCACGGGCGGGCGACGGTGGAGCGGAGGCGCAGAGGAGGCGAGCCGCCGCCGGAGGGATGGCGGGCCCGGACGCTGCGCGGGCCCGGTGTTTCGCGGGACGGGGTTCTCCACCCAGCCCAGGGGAGGACGCATTATCCGGGGGTGGGGGGTGGGGGTGGCGAGGGGTTGGTCAGGCCGGGGTGGGGTGGCGGAAAGGCACGAGAGCTCTGCCCGGGCTGCTCCCAGAGCCTAGGCGGCTGCCCGCGAACCCGCGCGTGCGCAGTAGACGGCCCACCTGCTGGTACCTGGGCCGGCGCTGGGATCCCCGGGATGCCCAGGAAAGAATGGCAGCTCTCCGCTCTGTGGAGTCTCTCACCGGGCCTAGACCTGGAAGGCAGGAATCCCAGGCGGGTCGGCCCGGAGGGAACACACGCCCCTCCACGCCGAGCCAGGTGTTCCCCGCGAAAGAGAGGCCACCGGCCACCGCCCTGCCCCGACCCCGTCCCAGCCCCGCGTCCTTTTACAGCTCCTCCAGCAGAGCCCGGTATTCTTCCTCGCTGAGGGGTGGTTCCAGCGAGGCGGCCTCTTCCGAGGCCTCCAGCTCCCCCGGGGCCTCCGTTTCTAGGAAAGGTTGCGCCCGCTGCAGAAACTCCGGGCTCGCCAGGAGCTCATCCAGCAGGCCGGAGGGGAGTGCAGACGAGCGCCCCGGCTCCTGGAGGAGCCCCGCCTGGGGGGGCGCCCGGATGGCTTGCACCTGCCCCTGCCGCGCGCGGAGGCCTCCGGGGGCGCGGGCTGGGGAGGTGGGGCTGCCCCGGCTTGGGGTTCCCACGCCGCCCCGGCGACCTGGGGACCCTGGCCCCAGCCCCACCACGGACTCCCCTGGGACGCGAGGGGCGGGAAATGCAGGGGGTATTTCAGAATTCAGTCTTCCTCACAGAATCGCAAAGTTCACGTTTCACAACCATAAAGAAACTATTTACGCTAAAAATGAGACTTTTTATGGAGTTGCACTTAGAAAACTTCAATGTCTGAGAAAAGAAAATCTCTAACGGACAGGGAAACAGGTGGTTTATCCAATACTCTGAAAATAAAATGGGCTGGGTGAGGGGAATATGAAAATATTATTTCAATTTCATTTCATTTTATTTATTTATTTATGTACTTATTTATTTATTTTTGAGACAGAGTCTCCCTCTGTCCCCCAGGCTGGATTACAGTGGCCTGAGCTCAGCTCACTGCAGCCTCCGCATCCTGGGCTCAAGGCGTTCTCCTGCCTCAGCCTCCGGAGTAGCTGGGACTAAATGAGCACGCCACCACGCCAGGCAAATTTTTGTCTTTTGTTTAAAGTGTAGAGGAGGTTTCACCATTTGGGCCAGGGTGGTCTTCAACGGCCGACTTCAGGTGATCTGCCCCAACTTGCCTTCCCAAAGGGAAGGGACTATAGGCGTGAGCCACTGCGCCCAGACTATGATAGTTTCACACTGAAGCCTGAAGCTGCTCTGCCTTAGCATTTTTCCTGAATTTTACTTTCTTGGCATGATGAGTTGCTAGCTCATATTTTCCGTTGGATCTTTTCGAAAGGCATTACTGATGAGAGTATGGCTTTCTCACAAAGAATACCACTTTGGTGAAACTATACTGAAATTAAGAGTACCTTAAGTTTCCGATACTTATCAAGCACAATATTTGAACACGGCGTGGTAGGTGAAAGTGTAAGAAGCAGAATTTGGCAAACCCCATTATTTTTCAATTTCGACGGTTTCAGGATTTTTGGTTTCAGCCAAACTGAAGAATGTCCTAATGAGCTGTCAATTCACAGGCCATTACAGACAATTTCTGAAACTACATCACAGTGTAATTTAAGGAGTACGATTCTAAAGAAGTTTGAACAATCTGGTGGTATTGCTAACACCAAACAAGGTTGTTCAGCTCTTTCGTCTTTAAAAACAAACAAACAAAAACATGATGTGGAATTCTCTCATTTTACCAAACAGCCGTACGCTCCCTTGAATATGTGACTATGAAACCCAAGTAACTGGAAGACAAAAAATAACGGAAACACCTCATCAGTCTCATTAATAGTTTTGTTGAGAATAATTTATTTTTCAAAAACTGCTGGCTATGTCTTGATATTTTTAGACACGGCTAAAATTGAAATTGCATGAATCCTCTCTCTAGCACTCATGCTACTTAAGAAACTTTTCCCAAGATTTGACTGCATTCATTTCATGAAAGCCCTGTCCTCTTCTCCCCTATATATCTATATTAGCACTCTGCCTTCTACCCTCTTCCATAGGAAACACAAATCCGTCAATTGATCACTTAAGCCTTTCCAGTTTGGGTACAACATTTTCTGTAGTTGTACTCGTACGATTTGCCCTTTATACTTCTAAAGACTAGACCCTAGATAATACATGCTTGGGAATAGTGGAGCTAGCTTGCTTCAACTTTATTTAGGCGTATGCTAATTACTTGTGGGGGGCAAAGGCAGGTAGTGAGGATGTTAAGCTTATCCCAAATTAGTCAATTTTGGAAAAGACACAAGTACAGGCCGGGCGCGGTGGCTCCGACCTGTAATCCCAGCACCTTGGGAGGTCTTCTCGCAGAAGACCAGAGCGAGACCCCAGGGAAAAGATGCATCCCCGGCGTGATGGCCTGACGATGGATTCCTGTGTCCCGCAACATGGGGAGTCTGCAGTGTGGCCGGTTTGGAAACTGGCAAGGAGAGCGAGGAGACACGATGCCGGTCTTCCACCCTTCCCTGGATGCCTGTGGGTGCCCGCAGAGCTCCGGAAGCAAACAGTCAACATGCTCAGCCTTTCGGGGGCCGGAGAGACGTGAGCAACAGGCCCCCTTGCAGAGGGCACAGCAGCGTGGAATCCCAAATCACCCTTCAGTCGTCCTGAGTGTGGCTCCTCTGTGGTCGGGGCCGTCGGCCTGGCGCTCCGTTGCGAGGCTCAGCCTGGGGATGTGCGGTCTGTGAACCACGCGGGTGAAAACCCGACGGCAAACCGGGTCCCGGTCTTTTGTCTCTGAGGAAGCCGCCCGTTCCTTGGGCCACGGAATCGGGGCGAATGGGTGCCCCGCCGGCCCGACGCGGTGGCCGTGGGCCCAGCCCTCAGCCCGCGCCGGGCACTTACCCTTTTCCCGGAGCGCGGGGGTCCCGTTGCTCCCGGAGGCCGGAGACCGTTTTTTCTCTCTGCCTTCCTCCCTCTGTCCCTGGCTCCCTCCCGCCCGCCCTCTTTCCCTGCATCGCTCTGTCTCTCCCTCCGATCCTCACTGCCTCCCTCTCTCTCCCTCCCTCCCTCCCTCCCTCCCTGCCTCCCAACTTCCCTCCGCCCATCCTTAGGACCCTCTGGGTCTCCCGTTCGTCTCTCCATCTCTGCCCGCCTTCCCTCCCGCCTGGAACGGTCAGCATCGCCGGCGTGCGCGGGGCCTGGGGTCTGCGTTCAGCCGCCAGGCGCTCCACGGTGGCAGCTGGGAGGCTGCAGGGGCACGGGCGGGCGACGGTGGAGCGGAGGCGCAGAGGAGGCGAGACGCTGCCGGAGGGATGGAGGGCCCGAAGCCTGCGCGGGCCCGGTGTTTCGCGGGACGGGGGTCTCCACCCAGCCCAGGGGAGGAGGCATTTTCCGGCGGTGGGGGGTGGGGGGTGGGGGGTGGGGGGTGGCGGTGGCGAGGGGTTGGTCAGGCCGGGGTGGGGTGGCGGAAAGGCACGAGAGCTCTGCCCGGGCTGCTCCCAGAGCCTAGGCGGCTGCCCGCGAACCCGCGCGTGCGCAGTAGACGGCCCACCTGCTGGTACCTGGGCCGGCGCTGGGATCCCCGGGATGCCCAGGAAAGAATGGCAGCTCTCCGCTCTGTGGAGTCTCTCACCGGGCCTAGACCTGGAAGGCAGGAATCCCAGGCGGGTCGGCCCGGAGGGAACACACGCCCCTCCACGCCGAGCCAGGTGTTCCCCGCGAAAGAGAGGCCACCGGCCACCGCCCTGCCCCGACCCCGTCCCAGCCCCGCGTCCTTTTAAAGCTCCTCCAGCAGAGCCCGGTATTCTTCCTCGCTGAGGGGTGGTTCCAGCGAGGCGGCCTCTTCCGAGGCCTCCAGCTCCCCCGGGGCCTCCGTTTCTAGGAAAGGTTGCGCCCGCTGCAGAAACTCCGGGCTCGCCAGGAGCTCATCCAGCAGGCCGGAGGGGAGTGCAGACGAGCGCCCCGGCTCCCGGAGGAGCCCCGCCTGGGGGGACGCCCGGATGGCTTGCACCTGCCCCTGCCGCGCGGAGGCCTCCGGGGGCGCGGGCTGGGGAGGTGGGGCTGCCCCGGCTTGGGGTTCCCACGCCGCCCCGGCGACCTGGGGACCCTGGCCCCAGCCCCACCACGGACTCCCCTGGGACGCGGGTGGCGCAAGCCCACCTTGGCCCTGTGGCCCCGCTTGAGCCGGCCCAGGCTGTCCCACCGCGCAAGGGCCCGGCAGGCCGTCGCGCTGCGGGTCCCGGTCCTCCCGGCCTTTGCTAGGGTGCGCAGGCCACCGAGGAGCCTGAGGGTGGGAGAGCGCCCCGTCCGCGGGAGCCAGGGCAGCGTAGGCAAAATCCGCGCGTGCCGGGGCCGCTTGGGAGATCCCTCGTGCCGGCGCGGCCTGGCTGGGCTGGAGCACGGGGACGGCCCTCGCTCCCTGGCTCACGAAAGCCCCCTGGGGGAGAGCCCCAGGCGCGCAGGGCACGCGGGGTGCGGGAAGCGCCGTTCCCCACGCCCCGGCGTGGGCGAAGGTGACCCACGAGGGAGCAGGGTGACACCCGCCGGGGGCCGCGTTGCACAGGCCGCCTGCGTGCGCGGGCGCCCTGCCACCCTGTCCCGGGTGCCTGGCCCGTCGATTCTGAAACCAGATCTGAATCCTGGACTCCGGGAGGCCCGTCTCTCTGGCCAGTTCTTCCCTGGCGGCGATGCCTGGAAAGCGATCCTTCTCAAAGGCGCGGAGGAGCAGGGCGGTCTGGGATCCGGTGACGGCGGTCCGCTTTCGCCTGCCTTCTTGCGGGCCGCGTCTCCCGGGCCAGGGCCGAGATTCCCGCCGGTGCTGCCTCAGCTGGCGTGACCTCTCATTCTGAAACCAAATCTGGACCCTGGGCTCCGGAACGCCGACGGCCTGGGCCAGCCCTTCTCTGGTGGCGATGCCCGGGTACGGGTTCCGCTCAAAGCAGGCTCGCAGGGCCTCGCTTTGGCTCGGGGTCCAGACGAGTCTCCTTCGCCGTCCTCGTCCTCGGGCTTCCGCGGGGAGGGGGCCGTCCGAAGGTGTCGGGAGAGCCATCGCGGGGAGCCCCGGCCGGAATTTCACGGACGGACACGGGCAGAGAGAGGCCCGCGGGCTCCCGGGCACCTCAGCCGGCCTGTGCACTGGGCGCAGGTGCAGCCAGGAGACCGGCCCGGACAGCCAGCCAGCCGCTCTTATAAAGACCAACAGGCAGGCAGGCTCCACCCCTTCATGAATGGCGGTGAGCCCTGGGACAGCCCGCCCTCCGGAAGGGTCCCAGGGCGTGGAGGCCCCCTGGGGCCGGGGGGAGGGGGGGCGGTGGTGGTGGTGGTGGTGGTGGTGGTGACGCTGGTGGTGGGGGCGGGGGTGGCGGTGGGGGCGGGAGGGACGAAGCGGAAGGGGGAGAGGGGGAAGGGGTGAGGGGGGCGGGTTTCGGGGTCTGGCTCTCCGGACCTCTCCAGGAATCCCGCGGGAACTGGAGGCCGCTCTCTGGGCTCCCACGCGCCTTCAGCAGGGAGAATCCAGCCTGGAAGGCTGGAGGGGAGTGTGGAACTGAACCTCCGTGGGAGTCTTGAGTTTTCCAGGCCCTCTCTCCGTGAAGGAGGCAATGCCTGTGGGTGTCGCCGTGGCCGTGACAGTCTCACACACGCACAGGCGTGTGGCTCTCGTTCATTCCCACGCAGAAGACCAGAGCGAGACCCCAGGGATAGGATGCATCCCCGGCGTGATGGCCTGACGATGGATTCCTGTGTCCCGCAACATGGGGAGTCTGCAGTGTGGCCGGTTTGGAAACTGGCAAGGGGAGCGAAGAGACACCATGCCGGTCTTCCACCCTTCCCTGGATGCCTGTGGGTGCCCGCAGAGCTCCGGAAGCAAACAGTCAACATGCTCAGCCTTTCGGGGGCCGGAGAGACGTGAGCAACAGGCCCCCTTGCAGAGGGCACAGCAGCGTGGAATCCCAAATCACGCTTCAGTCGTCCTGAGTGTGGCTCCTCTGTGGTCGGGGCTGTCGGCCTGGCGCTCCGTTGCGAGGCTCAGCCTGGGGATGTGCGGTCTGTGAACCACGCGGGTGAAAACCCGACGGCAAACCGGGTCCCGGTCTTTTGTCTCTGAGGAAGCCGCCCGTTCCTTGGGCCACGGAATCGGGGCGAATGGGTGCCCCGCCGGCCCGACGCGGTGGCCCTGGGCCCAGCCCTCAGCCCGCGCCGGGCGCTTACCCTTTTCCCGGAGCGCGGGGGTCCCGTTGCTCCCGGAGGCCAGAGACCGTTTATTCTCTCTGCCTTCCTCCCTCTGTCTCTGGCTCCCTCCCGCCCGCCCTCTGTCCCTGCGTCGCTCTGTCTCTCCCTCCGTTCCTCACTGCCTCCCTCTCTCTCCCTCCCTCCCTCCCTCCCTCCCAACTTCCCTCCGCCCATCCTTCGGCCACTCTGGGTCTCCCGTTCGTCTCTCCATCTCTGCCCGCCTTCCCTCCCGCCTGGAACGGTCGGCATCGCCGGCGTGCGCGGGGCCTGGGGTCTGCGTTCAGCCGCCAGGCGCTCCACGGTGGCAGCTGGGAGGCTGCAGGGGCACGGGCGGGCGACGGTGGAGCGGAGGCGCAGAGGAGGCGAGCCGCCGCCGGAGGGATGGCGGGCCCGGACGCTGCGCGGGCCCGGTGTTTCGCGGGACGGGGTTCTCCACCCAGCCCAGGGGAGGACGCATTATCCGGGGGTGGGGGGTGGGGGTGGCGAGGGGTTGGTCAGGCCGGGGTGGGGTGGCGGAAAGGCACGAGAGCTCTGCCCGGGCTGCTCCCAGAGCCTAGGCGGCTGCCCGCGAACCCGCGCGTGCGCAGTAGACGGCCCACCTGCTGGTACCTGGGCCGGCGCTGGGATCCCCGGGATGCCCAGGAAAGAATGGCAGCTCTCCGCTCTGTGGAGTCTCTCACCGGGCCTAGACCTGGAAGGCAGGAATCCCAGGCGGGTCGGCCCGGAGGGAACACACGCCCCTCCACGCCGAGCCAGGTGTTCCCCGCGAAAGAGAGGCCACCGGCCACCGCCCTGCCCCGACCCCGTCCCAGCCCCGCGTCCTTTTACAGCTCCTCCAGCAGAGCCCGGTATTCTTCCTCGCTGAGGGGTGGTTCCAGCGAGGCGGCCTCTTCCGAGGCCTCCAGCTCCCCCGGGGCCTCCGTTTCTAGGAAAGGTTGCGCCCGCTGCAGAAACTCCGGGCTCGCCAGGAGCTCATCCAGCAGGCCGGAGGGGAGTGCAGACGAGCGCCCCGGCTCCTGGAGGAGCCCCGCCTGGGGGGGCGCCCGGATGGCTTGCACCTGCCCCTGCCGCGCGCGGAGGCCTCCGGGGGCGCGGGCTGGGGAGGTGGGGCTGCCCCGGCTTGGGGTTCCCACGCCGCCCCGGCGACCTGGGGACCCTGGCCCCAGCCCCACCACGGACTCCCCTGGGACGCGAGGGGCGGGAAATGCAGGGGGTATTTCAGAATTCAGTCTTCCTCACAGAATCGCAAAGTTCACGTTTCACAACCATAAAGAAACTATTTACGCTAAAAATGAGACTTTTTATGGAGTTGCACTTAGAAAACTTCAATGTCTGAGAAAAGAAAATCTCTAACGGACAGGGAAACAGGTGGTTTATCCAATACTCTGAAAATAAAATGGGCTGGGTGAGGGGAATATGAAAATATTATTTCAATTTCATTTCATTTTATTTATTTATTTATGTACTTATTTATTTATTTTTGAGACAGAGTCTCCCTCTGTCCCCCAGGCTGGATTACAGTGGCCTGAGCTCAGCTCACTGCAGCCTCCGCATCCTGGGCTCAAGGCGTTCTCCTGCCTCAGCCTCCGGAGTAGCTGGGACTAAATGAGCACGCCACCACGCCAGGCAAATTTTTGTCTTTTGTTTAAAGTGTAGAGGAGGTTTCACCATTTGGGCCAGGGTGGTCTTCAACGGCCGACTTCAGGTGATCTGCCCCAACTTGCCTTCCCAAAGGGAAGGGACTATAGGCGTGAGCCACTGCGCCCAGACTATGATAGTTTCACACTGAAGCCTGAAGCTGCTCTGCCTTAGCATTTTTCCTGAATTTTACTTTCTTGGCATGATGAGTTGCTAGCTCATATTTTCCGTTGGATCTTTTCGAAAGGCATTACTGATGAGAGTATGGCTTTCTCACAAAGAATACCACTTTGGTGAAACTATACTGAAATTAAGAGTACCTTAAGTTTCCGATACTTATCAAGCACAATATTTGAACACGGCGTGGTAGGTGAAAGTGTAAGAAGCAGAATTTGGCAAACCCCATTATTTTTCAATTTCGACGGTTTCAGGATTTTTGGTTTCAGCCAAACTGAAGAATGTCCTAATGAGCTGTCAATTCACAGGCCATTACAGACAATTTCTGAAACTACATCACAGTGTAATTTAAGGAGTACGATTCTAAAGAAGTTTGAACAATCTGGTGGTATTGCTAACACCAAACAAGGTTGTTCAGCTCTTTCGTCTTTAAAAACAAACAAACAAAAACATGATGTGGAATTCTCTCATTTTACCAAACAGCCGTACGCTCCCTTGAATATGTGACTATGAAACCCAAGTAACTGGAAGACAAAAAATAACGGAAACACCTCATCAGTCTCATTAATAGTTTTGTTGAGAATAATTTATTTTTCAAAAACTGCTGGCTATGTCTTGATATTTTTAGACACGGCTAAAATTGAAATTGCATGAATCCTCTCTCTAGCACTCATGCTACTTAAGAAACTTTTCCCAAGATTTGACTGCATTCATTTCATGAAAGCCCTGTCCTCTTCTCCCCTATATATCTATATTAGCACTCTGCCTTCTACCCTCTTCCATAGGAAACACAAATCCGTCAATTGATCACTTAAGCCTTTCCAGTTTGGGTACAACATTTTCTGTAGTTGTACTCGTACGATTTGCCCTTTATACTTCTAAAGACTAGACCCTAGATAATACATGCTTGGGAATAGTGGAGCTAGCTTGCTTCAACTTTATTTAGGCGTATGCTAATTACTTGTGGGGGGCAAAGGCAGGTAGTGAGGATGTTAAGCTTATCCCAAATTAGTCAATTTTGGAAAAGACACAAGTACAGGCCGGGCGCGGTGGCTCCGACCTGTAATCCCAGCACCTTGGGAGGTCTTCTCGCAGAAGACCAGAGCGAGACCCCAGGGAAAAGATGCATCCCCGGCGTGATGGCCTGACGATGGATTCCTGTGTCCCGCAACATGGGGAGTCTGCAGTGTGGCCGGTTTGGAAACTGGCAAGGAGAGCGAGGAGACACGATGCCGGTCTTCCACCCTTCCCTGGATGCCTGTGGGTGCCCGCAGAGCTCCGGAAGCAAACAGTCAACATGCTCAGCCTTTCGGGGGCCGGAGAGACGTGAGCAACAGGCCCCCTTGCAGAGGGCACAGCAGCGTGGAATCCCAAATCACCCTTCAGTCGTCCTGAGTGTGGCTCCTCTGTGGTCGGGGCCGTCGGCCTGGCGCTCCGTTGCGAGGCTCAGCCTGGGGATGTGCGGTCTGTGAACCACGCGGGTGAAAACCCGACGGCAAACCGGGTCCCGGTCTTTTGTCTCTGAGGAAGCCGCCCGTTCCTTGGGCCACGGAATCGGGGCGAATGGGTGCCCCGCCGGCCCGACGCGGTGGCCGTGGGCCCAGCCCTCAGCCCGCGCCGGGCACTTACCCTTTTCCCGGAGCGCGGGGGTCCCGTTGCTCCCGGAGGCCGGAGACCGTTTTTTCTCTCTGCCTTCCTCCCTCTGTCCCTGGCTCCCTCCCGCCCGCCCTCTTTCCCTGCATCGCTCTGTCTCTCCCTCCGATCCTCACTGCCTCCCTCTCTCTCCCTCCCTCCCTCCCTCCCTCCCTGCCTCCCAACTTCCCTCCGCCCATCCTTAGGACCCTCTGGGTCTCCCGTTCGTCTCTCCATCTCTGCCCGCCTTCCCTCCCGCCTGGAACGGTCAGCATCGCCGGCGTGCGCGGGGCCTGGGGTCTGCGTTCAGCCGCCAGGCGCTCCACGGTGGCAGCTGGGAGGCTGCAGGGGCACGGGCGGGCGACGGTGGAGCGGAGGCGCAGAGGAGGCGAGACGCTGCCGGAGGGATGGAGGGCCCGAAGCCTGCGCGGGCCCGGTGTTTCGCGGGACGGGGGTCTCCACCCAGCCCAGGGGAGGAGGCATTTTCCGGCGGTGGGGGGTGGGGGGTGGGGGGTGGGGGGTGGCGGTGGCGAGGGGTTGGTCAGGCCGGGGTGGGGTGGCGGAAAGGCACGAGAGCTCTGCCCGGGCTGCTCCCAGAGCCTAGGCGGCTGCCCGCGAACCCGCGCGTGCGCAGTAGACGGCCCACCTGCTGGTACCTGGGCCGGCGCTGGGATCCCCGGGATGCCCAGGAAAGAATGGCAGCTCTCCGCTCTGTGGAGTCTCTCACCGGGCCTAGACCTGGAAGGCAGGAATCCCAGGCGGGTCGGCCCGGAGGGAACACACGCCCCTCCACGCCGAGCCAGGTGTTCCCCGCGAAAGAGAGGCCACCGGCCACCGCCCTGCCCCGACCCCGTCCCAGCCCCGCGTCCTTTTAAAGCTCCTCCAGCAGAGCCCGGTATTCTTCCTCGCTGAGGGGTGGTTCCAGCGAGGCGGCCTCTTCCGAGGCCTCCAGCTCCCCCGGGGCCTCCGTTTCTAGGAAAGGTTGCGCCCGCTGCAGAAACTCCGGGCTCGCCAGGAGCTCATCCAGCAGGCCGGAGGGGAGTGCAGACGAGCGCCCCGGCTCCCGGAGGAGCCCCGCCTGGGGGGACGCCCGGATGGCTTGCACCTGCCCCTGCCGCGCGGAGGCCTCCGGGGGCGCGGGCTGGGGAGGTGGGGCTGCCCCGGCTTGGGGTTCCCACGCCGCCCCGGCGACCTGGGGACCCTGGCCCCAGCCCCACCACGGACTCCCCTGGGACGCGGGTGGCGCAAGCCCACCTTGGCCCTGTGGCCCCGCTTGAGCCGGCCCAGGCTGTCCCACCGCGCAAGGGCCCGGCAGGCCGTCGCGCTGCGGGTCCCGGTCCTCCCGGCCTTTGCTAGGGTGCGCAGGCCACCGAGGAGCCTGAGGGTGGGAGAGCGCCCCGTCCGCGGGAGCCAGGGCAGCGTAGGCAAAATCCGCGCGTGCCGGGGCCGCTTGGGAGATCCCTCGTGCCGGCGCGGCCTGGCTGGGCTGGAGCACGGGGACGGCCCTCGCTCCCTGGCTCACGAAAGCCCCCTGGGGGAGAGCCCCAGGCGCGCAGGGCACGCGGGGTGCGGGAAGCGCCGTTCCCCACGCCCCGGCGTGGGCGAAGGTGACCCACGAGGGAGCAGGGTGACACCCGCCGGGGGCCGCGTTGCACAGGCCGCCTGCGTGCGCGGGCGCCCTGCCACCCTGTCCCGGGTGCCTGGCCCGTCGATTCTGAAACCAGATCTGAATCCTGGACTCCGGGAGGCCCGTCTCTCTGGCCAGTTCTTCCCTGGCGGCGATGCCTGGAAAGCGATCCTTCTCAAAGGCGCGGAGGAGCAGGGCGGTCTGGGATCCGGTGACGGCGGTCCGCTTTCGCCTGCCTTCTTGCGGGCCGCGTCTCCCGGGCCAGGGCCGAGATTCCCGCCGGTGCTGCCTCAGCTGGCGTGACCTCTCATTCTGAAACCAAATCTGGACCCTGGGCTCCGGAACGCCGACGGCCTGGGCCAGCCCTTCTCTGGTGGCGATGCCCGGGTACGGGTTCCGCTCAAAGCAGGCTCGCAGGGCCTCGCTTTGGCTCGGGGTCCAGACGAGTCTCCTTCGCCGTCCTCGTCCTCGGGCTTCCGCGGGGAGGGGGCCGTCCGAAGGTGTCGGGAGAGCCATCGCGGGGAGCCCCGGCCGGAATTTCACGGACGGACACGGGCAGAGAGAGGCCCGCGGGCTCCCGGGCACCTCAGCCGGCCTGTGCACTGGGCGCAGGTGCAGCCAGGAGACCGGCCCGGACAGCCAGCCAGCCGCTCTTATAAAGACCAACAGGCAGGCAGGCTCCACCCCTTCATGAATGGCGGTGAGCCCTGGGACAGCCCGCCCTCCGGAAGGGTCCCAGGGCGTGGAGGCCCCCTGGGGCCGGGGGGAGGGGGGGCGGTGGTGGTGGTGGTGGTGGTGGTGGTGACGCTGGTGGTGGGGGCGGGGGTGGCGGTGGGGGCGGGAGGGACGAAGCGGAAGGGGGAGAGGGGGAAGGGGTGAGGGGGGCGGGTTTCGGGGTCTGGCTCTCCGGACCTCTCCAGGAATCCCGCGGGAACTGGAGGCCGCTCTCTGGGCTCCCACGCGCCTTCAGCAGGGAGAATCCAGCCTGGAAGGCTGGAGGGGAGTGTGGAACTGAACCTCCGTGGGAGTCTTGAGTTTTCCAGGCCCTCTCTCCGTGAAGGAGGCAATGCCTGTGGGTGTCGCCGTGGCCGTGACAGTCTCACACACGCACAGGCGTGTGGCTCTCGTTCATTCCCACGCAGAAGACCAGAGCGAGACCCCAGGGATAGGATGCATCCCCGGCGTGATGGCCTGACGATGGATTCCTGTGTCCCGCAACATGGGGAGTCTGCAGTGTGGCCGGTTTGGAAACTGGCAAGGGGAGCGAAGAGACACCATGCCGGTCTTCCACCCTTCCCTGGATGCCTGTGGGTGCCCGCAGAGCTCCGGAAGCAAACAGTCAACATGCTCAGCCTTTCGGGGGCCGGAGAGACGTGAGCAACAGGCCCCCTTGCAGAGGGCACAGCAGCGTGGAATCCCAAATCACGCTTCAGTCGTCCTGAGTGTGGCTCCTCTGTGGTCGGGGCTGTCGGCCTGGCGCTCCGTTGCGAGGCTCAGCCTGGGGATGTGCGGTCTGTGAACCACGCGGGTGAAAACCCGACGGCAAACCGGGTCCCGGTCTTTTGTCTCTGAGGAAGCCGCCCGTTCCTTGGGCCACGGAATCGGGGCGAATGGGTGCCCCGCCGGCCCGACGCGGTGGCCCTGGGCCCAGCCCTCAGCCCGCGCCGGGCGCTTACCCTTTTCCCGGAGCGCGGGGGTCCCGTTGCTCCCGGAGGCCAGAGACCGTTTATTCTCTCTGCCTTCCTCCCTCTGTCTCTGGCTCCCTCCCGCCCGCCCTCTGTCCCTGCGTCGCTCTGTCTCTCCCTCCGTTCCTCACTGCCTCCCTCTCTCTCCCTCCCTCCCTCCCTCCCTCCCAACTTCCCTCCGCCCATCCTTCGGCCACTCTGGGTCTCCCGTTCGTCTCTCCATCTCTGCCCGCCTTCCCTCCCGCCTGGAACGGTCGGCATCGCCGGCGTGCGCGGGGCCTGGGGTCTGCGTTCAGCCGCCAGGCGCTCCACGGTGGCAGCTGGGAGGCTGCAGGGGCACGGGCGGGCGACGGTGGAGCGGAGGCGCAGAGGAGGCGAGCCGCCGCCGGAGGGATGGCGGGCCCGGACGCTGCGCGGGCCCGGTGTTTCGCGGGACGGGGTTCTCCACCCAGCCCAGGGGAGGACGCATTATCCGGGGGTGGGGGGTGGGGGTGGCGAGGGGTTGGTCAGGCCGGGGTGGGGTGGCGGAAAGGCACGAGAGCTCTGCCCGGGCTGCTCCCAGAGCCTAGGCGGCTGCCCGCGAACCCGCGCGTGCGCAGTAGACGGCCCACCTGCTGGTACCTGGGCCGGCGCTGGGATCCCCGGGATGCCCAGGAAAGAATGGCAGCTCTCCGCTCTGTGGAGTCTCTCACCGGGCCTAGACCTGGAAGGCAGGAATCCCAGGCGGGTCGGCCCGGAGGGAACACACGCCCCTCCACGCCGAGCCAGGTGTTCCCCGCGAAAGAGAGGCCACCGGCCACCGCCCTGCCCCGACCCCGTCCCAGCCCCGCGTCCTTTTACAGCTCCTCCAGCAGAGCCCGGTATTCTTCCTCGCTGAGGGGTGGTTCCAGCGAGGCGGCCTCTTCCGAGGCCTCCAGCTCCCCCGGGGCCTCCGTTTCTAGGAAAGGTTGCGCCCGCTGCAGAAACTCCGGGCTCGCCAGGAGCTCATCCAGCAGGCCGGAGGGGAGTGCAGACGAGCGCCCCGGCTCCTGGAGGAGCCCCGCCTGGGGGGGCGCCCGGATGGCTTGCACCTGCCCCTGCCGCGCGCGGAGGCCTCCGGGGGCGCGGGCTGGGGAGGTGGGGCTGCCCCGGCTTGGGGTTCCCACGCCGCCCCGGCGACCTGGGGACCCTGGCCCCAGCCCCACCACGGACTCCCCTGGGACGCGAGGGGCGGGAAATGCAGGGGGTATTTCAGAATTCAGTCTTCCTCACAGAATCGCAAAGTTCACGTTTCACAACCATAAAGAAACTATTTACGCTAAAAATGAGACTTTTTATGGAGTTGCACTTAGAAAACTTCAATGTCTGAGAAAAGAAAATCTCTAACGGACAGGGAAACAGGTGGTTTATCCAATACTCTGAAAATAAAATGGGCTGGGTGAGGGGAATATGAAAATATTATTTCAATTTCATTTCATTTTATTTATTTATTTATGTACTTATTTATTTATTTTTGAGACAGAGTCTCCCTCTGTCCCCCAGGCTGGATTACAGTGGCCTGAGCTCAGCTCACTGCAGCCTCCGCATCCTGGGCTCAAGGCGTTCTCCTGCCTCAGCCTCCGGAGTAGCTGGGACTAAATGAGCACGCCACCACGCCAGGCAAATTTTTGTCTTTTGTTTAAAGTGTAGAGGAGGTTTCACCATTTGGGCCAGGGTGGTCTTCAACGGCCGACTTCAGGTGATCTGCCCCAACTTGCCTTCCCAAAGGGAAGGGACTATAGGCGTGAGCCACTGCGCCCAGACTATGATAGTTTCACACTGAAGCCTGAAGCTGCTCTGCCTTAGCATTTTTCCTGAATTTTACTTTCTTGGCATGATGAGTTGCTAGCTCATATTTTCCGTTGGATCTTTTCGAAAGGCATTACTGATGAGAGTATGGCTTTCTCACAAAGAATACCACTTTGGTGAAACTATACTGAAATTAAGAGTACCTTAAGTTTCCGATACTTATCAAGCACAATATTTGAACACGGCGTGGTAGGTGAAAGTGTAAGAAGCAGAATTTGGCAAACCCCATTATTTTTCAATTTCGACGGTTTCAGGTTTTTTGGTTTCAGCCAAACTGAAGAATGTCCTAATGAGCTGTCAATTCACAGGCCATTACAGACAATTTCTGAAACTACATCACAGTGTAATTTAAGGAGTACGATTCTAAAGAAGTTTGAACAATCTGGTGGTATTGCTAACACCAAACAAGGTTGTTCAGCTCTTTCGTCTTTAAAAACAAACAAACAAAAACATGATGTGGAATTCTCTCATTTTACCAAACAGCCGTACGCTCCCTTGAATATGTGACTATGAAACCCAAGTAACTGGAAGACAAAAAATAACGGAAACACCTCATCAGTCTCATTAATAGTTTTGTTGAGAATAATTTATTTTTCAAAAACTGCTGGCTATGTCTTGATATTTTTAGACACGGCTAAAATTGAAATTGCATGAATCCTCTCTCTAGCACTCATGCTACTTAAGAAACTTTTCCCAAGATTTGACTGCATTCATTTCATGAAAGCCCTGTCCTCTTCTCCCCTATATATCTATATTAGCACTCTGCCTTCTACCCTCTTCCATAGGAAACACAAATCCGTCAATTGATCACTTAAGCCTTTCCAGTTTGGGTACAACATTTTCTGTAGTTGTACTCGTACGATTTGCCCTTTATACTTCTAAAGACTAGACCCTAGATAATACATGCTTGGGAATAGTGGAGCTAGCTTGCTTCAACTTTATTTAGGCGTATGCTAATTACTTGTGGGGGGCAAAGGCAGGTAGTGAGGATGTTAAGCTTATCCCAAATTAGTCAATTTTGGAAAAGACACAAGTACAGGCCGGGCGCGGTGGCTCCGACCTGTAATCCCAGCACCTTGGGAGGTCTTCTCGCAGAAGACCAGAGCGAGACCCCAGGGAAAAGATGCATCCCCGGCGTGATGGCCTGACGATGGATTCCTGTGTCCCGCAACATGGGGAGTCTGCAGTGTGGCCGGTTTGGAAACTGGCAAGGAGAGCGAGGAGACACGATGCCGGTCTTCCACCCTTCCCTGGATGCCTGTGGGTGCCCGCAGAGCTCCGGAAGCAAACAGTCAACATGCTCAGCCTTTCGGGGGCCGGAGAGACGTGAGCAACAGGCCCCCTTGCAGAGGGCACAGCAGCGTGGAATCCCAAATCACCCTTCAGTCGTCCTGAGTGTGGCTCCTCTGTGGTCGGGGCCGTCGGCCTGGCGCTCCGTTGCGAGGCTCAGCCTGGGGATGTGCGGTCTGTGAACCACGCGGGTGAAAACCCGACGGCAAACCGGGTCCCGGTCTTTTGTCTCTGAGGAAGCCGCCCGTTCCTTGGGCCACGGAATCGGGGCGAATGGGTGCCCCGCCGGCCCGACGCGGTGGCCGTGGGCCCAGCCCTCAGCCCGCGCCGGGCACTTACCCTTTTCCCGGAGCGCGGGGGTCCCGTTGCTCCCGGAGGCCGGAGACCGTTTTTTCTCTCTGCCTTCCTCCCTCTGTCCCTGGCTCCCTCCCGCCCGCCCTCTTTCCCTGCATCGCTCTGTCTCTCCCTCCGATCCTCACTGCCTCCCTCTCTCTCCCTCCCTCCCTCCCTCCCTCCCTGCCTCCCAACTTCCCTCCGCCCATCCTTAGGACCCTCTGGGTCTCCCGTTCGTCTCTCCATCTCTGCCCGCCTTCCCTCCCGCCTGGAACGGTCAGCATCGCCGGCGTGCGCGGGGCCTGGGGTCTGCGTTCAGCCGCCAGGCGCTCCACGGTGGCAGCTGGGAGGCTGCAGGGGCACGGGCGGGCGACGGTGGAGCGGAGGCGCAGAGGAGGCGAGACGCTGCCGGAGGGATGGAGGGCCCGAAGCCTGCGCGGGCCCGGTGTTTCGCGGGACGGGGGTCTCCACCCAGCCCAGGGGAGGAGGCATTTTCCGGCGGTGGGGGGTGGGGGGTGGGGGGTGGGGGGTGGCGGTGGCGAGGGGTTGGTCAGGCCGGGGTGGGGTGGCGGAAAGGCACGAGAGCTCTGCCCGGGCTGCTCCCAGAGCCTAGGTGGCTGCCCGCGAACCCGCGCGTGCGCAGTAGACGGCCCACCTGCTGGTACCTGGGCCGGCGCTGGGATCCCCGGGATGCCCAGGAAAGAATGGCAGCTCTCCGCTCTGTGGAGTCTCTCACCGGGCCTAGACCTGGAAGGCAGGAATCCCAGGCGGGTCGGCCCGGAGGGAACACACGCCCCTCCACGCCGAGCCAGGTGTTCCCCGCGAAAGAGAGGCCACCGGCCACCGCCCTGCCCCGACCCCGTCCCAGCCCCGCGTCCTTTTAAAGCTCCTCCAGCAGAGCCTGGTATTCTTCCTCGCTGAGGGGTGGTTCCAGCGAGGCGGCCTCTTCCGAGGCCTCCAGCTCCCCCGGGGCCTCCGTTTCTAGGAAAGGTTGCGCCCGCTGCAGAAACTCCGGGCTCGCCAGGAGCTCATCCAGCAGGCCGGAGGGGAGTGCAGACGAGCGCCCCGGCTCCCGGAGGAGCCCCGCCTGGGGGGACGCCCGGATGGCTTGCACCTGCCCCTGCCGCGCGGAGGCCTCCGGGGGCGCGGGCTGGGGAGGTGGGGCTGCCCCGGCTTGGGGTTCCCACGCCGCCCCGGCGACCTGGGGACCCTGGCCCCAGCCCCACCACGGACTCCCCTGGGACGCGGGTGGCGCAAGCCCACCTTGGCCCTGTGGCCCCGCTTGAGCCGGCCCAGGCTGTCCCACCGCGCAAGGGCCCGGCAGGCCGTCGCGCTGCGGGTCCCGGTCCTCCCGGCCTTTGCTAGGGTGCGCAGGCCACCGAGGAGCCTGAGGGTGGGAGAGCGCCCCGTCCGCGGGAGCCAGGGCAGCGTAGGCAAAATCCGCGCGTGCCGGGGCCGCTTGGGAGATCCCTCGTGCCGGCGCGGCCTGGCTGGGCTGGAGCACGGGGACGGCCCTCGCTCCCTGGCTCACGAAAGCCCCCTGGGGGAGAGCCCCAGGCGCGCAGGGCACGCGGGGTGCGGGAAGCGCCGTTCCCCACGCCCCGGCGTGGGCGAAGGTGACCCACGAGGGAGCAGGGTGACACCCGCCGGGGGCCGCGTTGCACAGGCCGCCTGCGTGCGCGGGCGCCCTGCCACCCTGTCCCGGGTGCCTGGCCCGTCGATTCTGAAACCAGATCTGAATCCTGGACTCCGGGAGGCCCGTCTCTCTGGCCAGTTCTTCCCTGGCGGCGATGCCTGGAAAGCGATCCTTCTCAAAGGTGCGGAGGAGCAGGGCGGTCTGGGATCCGGTGACGGCGGTCCGCTTTCGCCTGCCTTCTTGCGGGCCGCGTCTCCCGGGCCAGGGCCGAGATTCCCGCCGGTGCTGCCTCAGCTGGCGTGACCTCTCATTCTGAAACCAAATCTGGACCCTGGGCTCCGGAACGCCGACGGCCTGGGCCAGCCCTTCTCTGGTGGCGATGCCCGGGTACGGGTTCCGCTCAAAGCAGGCTCGCAGGGCCTCGCTTTGGCTCGGGGTCCAGACGAGTCTCCTTCGCCGTCCTCGTCCTCGGGCTTCCGCGGGGAGGGGGCCGTCCGAAGGTGTCGGGAGAGCCATCGCGGGGAGCCCCGGCCGGAATTTCACGGACGGACACGGGCAGAGAGAGGCCCGCGGGCTCCCGGGCACCTCAGCCGGCCTGTGCACTGGGCGCAGGTGCAGCCAGGAGACCGGCCCGGACAGCCAGCCAGCCGCTCTTATAAAGACCAACAGGCAGGCAGGCTCCACCCCTTCATGAATGGCGGTGAGCCCTGGGACAGCCCGCCCTCCGGAAGGGTCCCAGGGCGTGGAGGCCCCCTGGGGCCGGGGGGAGGGGGGGCGGTGGTGGTGGTGGTGGTGGTGGTGGTGACGCTGGTGGTGGGGGCGGGGGTGGCGGTGGGGGCGGGAGGGACGAAGCGGAAGGGGGAGAGGGGGAAGGGGTGAGGGGGGCGGGTTTCGGGGTCTGGCTCTCCGGACCTCTCCAGGAATCCCGCGGGAACTGGAGGCCGCTCTCTGGGCTCCCACGCGCCTTCAGCAGGGAGAATCCAGCCTGGAAGGCTGGAGGGGAGTGTGGAACTGAACCTCCGTGGGAGTCTTGAGTTTTCCAGGCCCTCTCTCCGTGAAGGAGGCAATGCCTGTGGGTGTCGCCGTGGCCGTGACAGTCTCACACACGCACAGGCGTGTGGCTCTCGTTCATTCCCACGCAGAAGACCAGAGCGAGACCCCAGGGATAGGATGCATCCCCGGCGTGATGGCCTGACGATGGATTCCTGTGTCCCGCAACATGGGGAGTCTGCAGTGTGGCCGGTTTGGAAACTGGCAAGGGGAGCGAAGAGACACCATGCCGGTCTTCCACCCTTCCCTGGATGCCTGTGGGTGCCCGCAGAGCTCCGGAAGCAAACAGTCAACATGCTCAGCCTTTCGGGGGCCGGAGAGACGTGAGCAACAGGCCCCCTTGCAGAGGGCACAGCAGCGTGGAATCCCAAATCACGCTTCAGTCGTCCTGAGTGTGGCTCCTCTGTGGTCGGGGCTGTCGGCCTGGCGCTCCGTTGCGAGGCTCAGCCTGGGGATGTGCGGTCTGTGAACCACGCGGGTGAAAACCCGACGGCAAACCGGGTCCCGGTCTTTTGTCTCTGAGGAAGCCGCCCGTTCCTTGGGCCACGGAATCGGGGCGAATGGGTGCCCCGCCGGCCCGACGCGGTGGCCCTGGGCCCAGCCCTCAGCCCGCGCCGGGCGCTTACCCTTTTCCCGGAGCGCGGGGGTCCCGTTGCTCCCGGAGGCCAGAGACCGTTTATTCTCTCTGCCTTCCTCCCTCTGTCTCTGGCTCCCTCCCGCCCGCCCTCTGTCCCTGCGTCGCTCTGTCTCTCCCTCCGTTCCTCACTGCCTCCCTCTCTCTCCCTCCCTCCCTCCCTCCCTCCCAACTTCCCTCCGCCCATCCTTCGGCCACTCTGGGTCTCCCGTTCGTCTCTCCATCTCTGCCCGCCTTCCCTCCCGCCTGGAACGGTCGGCATCGCCGGCGTGCGCGGGGCCTGGGGTCTGCGTTCAGCCGCCAGGCGCTCCACGGTGGCAGCTGGGAGGCTGCAGGGGCACGGGCGGGCGACGGTGGAGCGGAGGCGCAGAGGAGGCGAGCCGCCGCCGGAGGGATGGCGGGCCCGGACGCTGCGCGGGCCCGGTGTTTCGCGGGACGGGGTTCTCCACCCAGCCCAGGGGAGGACGCATTATCCGGGGGTGGGGGGTGGGGGTGGCGAGGGGTTGGTCAGGCCGGGGTGGGGTGGCGGAAAGGCACGAGAGCTCTGCCCGGGCTGCTCCCAGAGCCTAGGCGGCTGCCCGCGAACCCGCGCGTGCGCAGTAGACGGCCCACCTGCTGGTACCTGGGCCGGCGCTGGGATCCCCGGGATGCCCAGGAAAGAATGGCAGCTCTCCGCTCTGTGGAGTCTCTCACCGGGCCTAGACCTGGAAGGCAGGAATCCCAGGCGGGTCGGCCCGGAGGGAACACACGCCCCTCCACGCCGAGCCAGGTGTTCCCCGCGAAAGAGAGGCCACCGGCCACCGCCCTGCCCCGACCCCGTCCCAGCCCCGCGTCCTTTTACAGCTCCTCCAGCAGAGCCCGGTATTCTTCCTCGCTGAGGGGTGGTTCCAGCGAGGCGGCCTCTTCCGAGGCCTCCAGCTCCCCCGGGGCCTCCGTTTCTAGGAAAGGTTGCGCCCGCTGCAGAAACTCCGGGCTCGCCAGGAGCTCATCCAGCAGGCCGGAGGGGAGTGCAGACGAGCGCCCCGGCTCCTGGAGGAGCCCCGCCTGGGGGGGCGCCCGGATGGCTTGCACCTGCCCCTGCCGCGCGCGGAGGCCTCCGGGGGCGCGGGCTGGGGAGGTGGGGCTGCCCCGGCTTGGGGTTCCCACGCCGCCCCGGCGACCTGGGGACCCTGGCCCCAGCCCCACCACGGACTCCCCTGGGACGCGAGGGGCGGGAAATGCAGGGGGTATTTCAGAATTCAGTCTTCCTCACAGAATCGCAAAGTTCACGTTTCACAACCATAAAGAAACTATTTACGCTAAAAATGAGACTTTTTATGGAGTTGCACTTAGAAAACTTCAATGTCTGAGAAAAGAAAATCTCTAACGGACAGGGAAACAGGTGGTTTATCCAATACTCTGAAAATAAAATGGGCTGGGTGAGGGGAATATGAAAATATTATTTCAATTTCATTTCATTTTATTTATTTATTTATGTACTTATTTATTTATTTTTGAGACAGAGTCTCCCTCTGTCCCCCAGGCTGGATTACAGTGGCCTGAGCTCAGCTCACTGCAGCCTCCGCATCCTGGGCTCAAGGCGTTCTCCTGCCTCAGCCTCCGGAGTAGCTGGGACTAAATGAGCACGCCACCACGCCAGGCAAATTTTTGTCTTTTGTTTAAAGTGTAGAGGAGGTTTCACCATTTGGGCCAGGGTGGTCTTCAACGGCCGACTTCAGGTGATCTGCCCCAACTTGCCTTCCCAAAGGGAAGGGACTATAGGCGTGAGCCACTGCGCCCAGACTATGATAGTTTCACACTGAAGCCTGAAGCTGCTCTGCCTTAGCATTTTTCCTGAATTTTACTTTCTTGGCATGATGAGTTGCTAGCTCATATTTTCCGTTGGATCTTTTCGAAAGGCATTACTGATGAGAGTATGGCTTTCTCACAAAGAATACCACTTTGGTGAAACTATACTGAAATTAAGAGTACCTTAAGTTTCCGATACTTATCAAGCACAATATTTGAACACGGCGTGGTAGGTGAAAGTGTAAGAAGCAGAATTTGGCAAACCCCATTATTTTTCAATTTCGACGGTTTCAGGATTTTTGGTTTCAGCCAAACTGAAGAATGTCCTAATGAGCTGTCAATTCACAGGCCATTACAGACAATTTCTGAAACTACATCACAGTGTAATTTAAGGAGTACGATTCTAAAGAAGTTTGAACAATCTGGTGGTATTGCTAACACCAAACAAGGTTGTTCAGCTCTTTCGTCTTTAAAAACAAACAAACAAAAACATGATGTGGAATTCTCTCATTTTACCAAACAGCCGTACGCTCCCTTGAATATGTGACTATGAAACCCAAGTAACTGGAAGACAAAAAATAACGGAAACACCTCATCAGTCTCATTAATAGTTTTGTTGAGAATAATTTATTTTTCAAAAACTGCTGGCTATGTCTTGATATTTTTAGACACGGCTAAAATTGAAATTGCATGAATCCTCTCTCTAGCACTCATGCTACTTAAGAAACTTTTCCCAAGATTTGACTGCATTCATTTCATGAAAGCCCTGTCCTCTTCTCCCCTATATATCTATATTAGCACTCTGCCTTCTACCCTCTTCCATAGGAAACACAAATCCGTCAATTGATCACTTAAGCCTTTCCAGTTTGGGTACAACATTTTCTGTAGTTGTACTCGTACGATTTGCCCTTTATACTTCTAAAGACTAGACCCTAGATAATACATGCTTGGGAATAGTGGAGCTAGCTTGCTTCAACTTTATTTAGGCGTATGCTAATTACTTGTGGGGGGCAAAGGCAGGTAGTGAGGATGTTAAGCTTATCCCAAATTAGTCAATTTTGGAAAAGACACAAGTACAGGCCGGGCGCGGTGGCTCCGACCTGTAATCCCAGCACCTTGGGAGGTCTTCTCGCAGAAGACCAGAGCGAGACCCCAGGGAAAAGATGCATCCCCGGCGTGATGGCCTGACGATGGATTCCTGTGTCCCGCAACATGGGGAGTCTGCAGTGTGGCCGGTTTGGAAACTGGCAAGGAGAGCGAGGAGACACGATGCCGGTCTTCCACCCTTCCCTGGATGCCTGTGGGTGCCCGCAGAGCTCCGGAAGCAAACAGTCAACATGCTCAGCCTTTCGGGGGCCGGAGAGACGTGAGCAACAGGCCCCCTTGCAGAGGGCACAGCAGCGTGGAATCCCAAATCACCCTTCAGTCGTCCTGAGTGTGGCTCCTCTGTGGTCGGGGCCGTCGGCCTGGCGCTCCGTTGCGAGGCTCAGCCTGGGGATGTGCGGTCTGTGAACCACGCGGGTGAAAACCCGACGGCAAACCGGGTCCCGGTCTTTTGTCTCTGAGGAAGCCGCCCGTTCCTTGGGCCACGGAATCGGGGCGAATGGGTGCCCCGCCGGCCCGACGCGGTGGCCGTGGGCCCAGCCCTCAGCCCGCGCCGGGCACTTACCCTTTTCCCGGAGCGCGGGGGTCCCGTTGCTCCCGGAGGCCGGAGACCGTTTTTTCTCTCTGCCTTCCTCCCTCTGTCCCTGGCTCCCTCCCGCCCGCCCTCTTTCCCTGCATCGCTCTGTCTCTCCCTCCGATCCTCACTGCCTCCCTCTCTCTCCCTCCCTCCCTCCCTCCCTCCCTGCCTCCCAACTTCCCTCCGCCCATCCTTAGGACCCTCTGGGTCTCCCGTTCGTCTCTCCATCTCTGCCCGCCTTCCCTCCCGCCTGGAACGGTCAGCATCGCCGGCGTGCGCGGGGCCTGGGGTCTGCGTTCAGCCGCCAGGCGCTCCACGGTGGCAGCTGGGAGGCTGCAGGGGCACGGGCGGGCGACGGTGGAGCGGAGGCGCAGAGGAGGCGAGACGCTGCCGGAGGGATGGAGGGCCCGAAGCCTGCGCGGGCCCGGTGTTTCGCGGGACGGGGGTCTCCACCCAGCCCAGGGGAGGAGGCATTTTCCGGCGGTGGGGGGTGGGGGGTGGGGGGTGGGGGGTGGCGGTGGCGAGGGGTTGGTCAGGCCGGGGTGGGGTGGCGGAAAGGCACGAGAGCTCTGCCCGGGCTGCTCCCAGAGCCTAGGTGGCTGCCCGCGAACCCGCGCGTGCGCAGTAGACGGCCCACCTGCTGGTACCTGGGCCGGCGCTGGGATCCCCGGGATGCCCAGGAAAGAATGGCAGCTCTCCGCTCTGTGGAGTCTCTCACCGGGCCTAGACCTGGAAGGCAGGAATCCCAGGCGGGTCGGCCCGGAGGGAACACACGCCCCTCCACGCCGAGCCAGGTGTTCCCCGCGAAAGAGAGGCCACCGGCCACCGCCCTGCCCCGACCCCGTCCCAGCCCCGCGTCCTTTTAAAGCTCCTCCAGCAGAGCCCGGTATTCTTCCTCGCTGAGGGGTGGTTCCAGCGAGGCGGCCTCTTCCGAGGCCTCCAGCTCCCCCGGGGCCTCCGTTTCTAGGAAAGGTTGCGCCCGCTGCAGAAACTCCGGGCTCGCCAGGAGCTCATCCAGCAGGCCGGAGGGGAGTGCAGACGAGCGCCCCGGCTCCCGGAGGAGCCCCGCCTGGGGGGACGCCCGGATGGCTTGCACCTGCCCCTGCCGCGCGGAGGCCTCCGGGGGCGCGGGCTGGGGAGGTGGGGCTGCCCCGGCTTGGGGTTCCCACGCCGCCCCGGCGACCTGGGGACCCTGGCCCCAGCCCCACCACGGACTCCCCTGGGACGCGGGTGGCGCAAGCCCACCTTGGCCCTGTGGCCCCGCTTGAGCCGGCCCAGGCTGTCCCACCGCGCAAGGGCCCGGCAGGCCGTCGCGCTGCGGGTCCCGGTCCTCCCGGCCTTTGCTAGGGTGCGCAGGCCACCGAGGAGCCTGAGGGTGGGAGAGCGCCCCGTCCGCGGGAGCCAGGGCAGCGTAGGCAAAATCCGCGCGTGCCGGGGCCGCTTGGGAGATCCCTCGTGCCGGCGCGGCCTGGCTGGGCTGGAGCACGGGGACGGCCCTCGCTCCCTGGCTCACGAAAGCCCCCTGGGGGAGAGCCCCAGGCGCGCAGGGCACGCGGGGTGCGGGAAGCGCCGTTCCCCACGCCCCGGCGTGGGCGAAGGTGACCCACGAGGGAGCAGGGTGACACCCGCCGGGGGCCGCGTTGCACAGGCCGCCTGCGTGCGCGGGCGCCCTGCCACCCTGTCCCGGGTGCCTGGCCCGTCGATTCTGAAACCAGATCTGAATCCTGGACTCCGGGAGGCCCGTCTCTCTGGCCAGTTCTTCCCTGGCGGCGATGCCTGGAAAGCGATCCTTCTCAAAGGCGCGGAGGAGCAGGGCGGTCTGGGATCCGGTGACGGCGGTCCGCTTTCGCCTGCCTTCTTGCGGGCCGCGTCTCCCGGGCCAGGGCCGAGATTCCCGCCGGTGCTGCCTCAGCTGGCGTGACCTCTCATTCTGAAACCAAATCTGGACCCTGGGCTCCGGAACGCCGACGGCCTGGGCCAGCCCTTCTCTGGTGGCGATGCCCGGGTACGGGTTCCGCTCAAAGCAGGCTCGCAGGGCCTCGCTTTGGCTCGGGGTCCAGACGAGTCTCCTTCGCCGTCCTCGTCCTCGGGCTTCCGCGGGGAGGGGGCCGTCCGAAGGTGTCGGGAGAGCCATCGCGGGGAGCCCCGGCCGGAATTTCACGGACGGACACGGGCAGAGAGAGGCCCGCGGGCTCCCGGGCACCTCAGCCGGCCTGTGCACTGGGCGCAGGTGCAGCCAGGAGACCGGCCCGGACAGCCAGCCAGCCGCTCTTATAAAGACCAACAGGCAGGCAGGCTCCACCCCTTCATGAATGGCGGTGAGCCCTGGGACAGCCCGCCCTCCGGAAGGGTCCCAGGGCGTGGAGGCCCCCTGGGGCCGGGGGGAGGGGGGGCGGTGGTGGTGGTGGTGGTGGTGGTGGTGACGCTGGTGGTGGGGGCGGGGGTGGCGGTGGGGGCGGGAGGGACGAAGCGGAAGGGGGAGAGGGGGAAGGGGTGAGGGGGGCGGGTTTCGGGGTCTGGCTCTCCGGACCTCTCCAGGAATCCCGCGGGAACTGGAGGCCGCTCTCTGGGCTCCCACGCGCCTTCAGCAGGGAGAATCCAGCCTGGAAGGCTGGAGGGGAGTGTGGAACTGAACCTCCGTGGGAGTCTTGAGTTTTCCAGGCCCTCTCTCCGTGAAGGAGGCAATGCCTGTGGGTGTCGCCGTGGCCGTGACAGTCTCACACACGCACAGGCGTGTGGCTCTCGTTCATTCCCACGCAGAAGACCAGAGCGAGACCCCAGGGATAGGATGCATCCCCGGCGTGATGGCCTGACGATGGATTCCTGTGTCCCGCAACATGGGGAGTCTGCAGTGTGGCCGGTTTGGAAACTGGCAAGGGGAGCGAAGAGACACCATGCCGGTCTTCCACCCTTCCCTGGATGCCTGTGGGTGCCCGCAGAGCTCCGGAAGCAAACAGTCAACATGCTCAGCCTTTCGGGGGCCGGAGAGACGTGAGCAACAGGCCCCCTTGCAGAGGGCACAGCAGCGTGGAATCCCAAATCACGCTTCAGTCGTCCTGAGTGTGGCTCCTCTGTGGTCGGGGCTGTCGGCCTGGCGCTCCGTTGCGAGGCTCAGCCTGGGGATGTGCGGTCTGTGAACCACGCGGGTGAAAACCCGACGGCAAACCGGGTCCCGGTCTTTTGTCTCTGAGGAAGCCGCCCGTTCCTTGGGCCACGGAATCGGGGCGAATGGGTGCCCCGCCGGCCCGACGCGGTGGCCCTGGGCCCAGCCCTCAGCCCGCGCCGGGCGCTTACCCTTTTCCCGGAGCGCGGGGGTCCCGTTGCTCCCGGAGGCCAGAGACCGTTTATTCTCTCTGCCTTCCTCCCTCTGTCTCTGGCTCCCTCCCGCCCGCCCTCTGTCCCTGCGTCGCTCTGTCTCTCCCTCCGTTCCTCACTGCCTCCCTCTCTCTCCCTCCCTCCCTCCCTCCCTCCCAACTTCCCTCCGCCCATCCTTCGGCCACTCTGGGTCTCCCGTTCGTCTCTCCATCTCTGCCCGCCTTCCCTCCCGCCTGGAACGGTCGGCATCGCCGGCGTGCGCGGGGCCTGGGGTCTGCGTTCAGCCGCCAGGCGCTCCACGGTGGCAGCTGGGAGGCTGCAGGGGCACGGGCGGGCGACGGTGGAGCGGAGGCGCAGAGGAGGCGAGCCGCCGCCGGAGGGATGGCGGGCCCGGACGCTGCGCGGGCCCGGTGTTTCGCGGGACGGGGTTCTCCACCCAGCCCAGGGGAGGACGCATTATCCGGGGGTGGGGGGTGGGGGTGGCGAGGGGTTGGTCAGGCCGGGGTGGGGTGGCGGAAAGGCACGAGAGCTCTGCCCGGGCTGCTCCCAGAGCCTAGGCGGCTGCCCGCGAACCCGCGCGTGCGCAGTAGACGGCCCACCTGCTGGTACCTGGGCCGGCGCTGGGATCCCCGGGATGCCCAGGAAAGAATGGCAGCTCTCCGCTCTGTGGAGTCTCTCACCGGGCCTAGACCTGGAAGGCAGGAATCCCAGGCGGGTCGGCCCGGAGGGAACACACGCCCCTCCACGCCGAGCCAGGTGTTCCCCGCGAAAGAGAGGCCACCGGCCACCGCCCTGCCCCGACCCCGTCCCAGCCCCGCGTCCTTTTACAGCTCCTCCAGCAGAGCCCGGTATTCTTCCTCGCTGAGGGGTGGTTCCAGCGAGGCGGCCTCTTCCGAGGCCTCCAGCTCCCCCGGGGCCTCCGTTTCTAGGAAAGGTTGCGCCCGCTGCAGAAACTCCGGGCTCGCCAGGAGCTCATCCAGCAGGCCGGAGGGGAGTGCAGACGAGCGCCCCGGCTCCTGGAGGAGCCCCGCCTGGGGGGGCGCCCGGATGGCTTGCACCTGCCCCTGCCGCGCGCGGAGGCCTCCGGGGGCGCGGGCTGGGGAGGTGGGGCTGCCCCGGCTTGGGGTTCCCACGCCGCCCCGGCGACCTGGGGACCCTGGCCCCAGCCCCACCACGGACTCCCCTGGGACGCGAGGGGCGGGAAATGCAGGGGGTATTTCAGAATTCAGTCTTCCTCACAGAATCGCAAAGTTCACGTTTCACAACCATAAAGAAACTATTTACGCTAAAAATGAGACTTTTTATGGAGTTGCACTTAGAAAACTTCAATGTCTGAGAAAAGAAAATCTCTAACGGACAGGGAAACAGGTGGTTTATCCAATACTCTGAAAATAAAATGGGCTGGGTGAGGGGAATATGAAAATATTATTTCAATTTCATTTCATTTTATTTATTTATTTATGTACTTATTTATTTATTTTTGAGACAGAGTCTCCCTCTGTCCCCCAGGCTGGATTACAGTGGCCTGAGCTCAGCTCACTGCAGCCTCCGCATCCTGGGCTCAAGGCGTTCTCCTGCCTCAGCCTCCGGAGTAGCTGGGACTAAATGAGCACGCCACCACGCCAGGCAAATTTTTGTCTTTTGTTTAAAGTGTAGAGGAGGTTTCACCATTTGGGCCAGGGTGGTCTTCAACGGCCGACTTCAGGTGATCTGCCCCAACTTGCCTTCCCAAAGGGAAGGGACTATAGGCGTGAGCCACTGCGCCCAGACTATGATAGTTTCACACTGAAGCCTGAAGCTGCTCTGCCTTAGCATTTTTCCTGAATTTTACTTTCTTGGCATGATGAGTTGCTAGCTCATATTTTCCGTTGGATCTTTTCGAAAGGCATTACTGATGAGAGTATGGCTTTCTCACAAAGAATACCACTTTGGTGAAACTATACTGAAATTAAGAGTACCTTAAGTTTCCGATACTTATCAAGCACAATATTTGAACACGGCGTGGTAGGTGAAAGTGTAAGAAGCAGAATTTGGCAAACCCCATTATTTTTCAATTTCGACGGTTTCAGGATTTTTGGTTTCAGCCAAACTGAAGAATGTCCTAATGAGCTGTCAATTCACAGGCCATTACAGACAATTTCTGAAACTACATCACAGTGTAATTTAAGGAGTACGATTCTAAAGAAGTTTGAACAATCTGGTGGTATTGCTAACACCAAACAAGGTTGTTCAGCTCTTTCGTCTTTAAAAACAAACAAACAAAAACATGATGTGGAATTCTCTCATTTTACCAAACAGCCGTACGCTCCCTTGAATATGTGACTATGAAACCCAAGTAACTGGAAGACAAAAAATAACGGAAACACCTCATCAGTCTCATTAATAGTTTTGTTGAGAATAATTTATTTTTCAAAAACTGCTGGCTATGTCTTGATATTTTTAGACACGGCTAAAATTGAAATTGCATGAATCCTCTCTCTAGCACTCATGCTACTTAAGAAACTTTTCCCAAGATTTGACTGCATTCATTTCATGAAAGCCCTGTCCTCTTCTCCCCTATATATCTATATTAGCACTCTGCCTTCTACCCTCTTCCATAGGAAACACAAATCCGTCAATTGATCACTTAAGCCTTTCCAGTTTGGGTACAACATTTTCTGTAGTTGTACTCGTACGATTTGCCCTTTATACTTCTAAAGACTAGACCCTAGATAATACATGCTTGGGAATAGTGGAGCTAGCTTGCTTCAACTTTATTTAGGCGTATGCTAATTACTTGTGGGGGGCAAAGGCAGGTAGTGAGGATGTTAAGCTTATCCCAAATTAGTCAATTTTGGAAAAGACACAAGTACAGGCCGGGCGCGGTGGCTCCGACCTGTAATCCCAGCACCTTGGGAGGTCTTCTCGCAGAAGACCAGAGCGAGACCCCAGGGAAAAGATGCATCCCCGGCGTGATGGCCTGACGATGGATTCCTGTGTCCCGCAACATGGGGAGTCTGCAGTGTGGCCGGTTTGGAAACTGGCAAGGAGAGCGAGGAGACACGATGCCGGTCTTCCACCCTTCCCTGGATGCCTGTGGGTGCCCGCAGAGCTCCGGAAGCAAACAGTCAACATGCTCAGCCTTTCGGGGGCCGGAGAGACGTGAGCAACAGGCCCCCTTGCAGAGGGCACAGCAGCGTGGAATCCCAAATCACCCTTCAGTCGTCCTGAGTGTGGCTCCTCTGTGGTCGGGGCCGTCGGCCTGGCGCTCCGTTGCGAGGCTCAGCCTGGGGATGTGCGGTCTGTGAACCACGCGGGTGAAAACCCGACGGCAAACCGGGTCCCGGTCTTTTGTCTCTGAGGAAGCCGCCCGTTCCTTGGGCCACGGAATCGGGGCGAATGGGTGCCCCGCCGGCCCGACGCGGTGGCCGTGGGCCCAGCCCTCAGCCCGCGCCGGGCACTTACCCTTTTCCCGGAGCGCGGGGGTCCCGTTGCTCCCGGAGGCCGGAGACCGTTTTTTCTCTCTGCCTTCCTCCCTCTGTCCCTGGCTCCCTCCCGCCCGCCCTCTTTCCCTGCATCGCTCTGTCTCTCCCTCCGATCCTCACTGCCTCCCTCTCTCTCCCTCCCTCCCTCCCTCCCTCCCTGCCTCCCAACTTCCCTCCGCCCATCCTTAGGACCCTCTGGGTCTCCCGTTCGTCTCTCCATCTCTGCCCGCCTTCCCTCCCGCCTGGAACGGTCAGCATCGCCGGCGTGCGCGGGGCCTGGGGTCTGCGTTCAGCCGCCAGGCGCTCCACGGTGGCAGCTGGGAGGCTGCAGGGGCACGGGCGGGCGACGGTGGAGCGGAGGCGCAGAGGAGGCGAGACGCTGCCGGAGGGATGGAGGGCCCGAAGCCTGCGCGGGCCCGGTGTTTCGCGGGACGGGGGTCTCCACCCAGCCCAGGGGAGGAGGCATTTTCCGGCGGTGGGGGGTGGGGGGTGGGGGGTGGGGGGTGGCGGTGGCGAGGGGTTGGTCAGGCCGGGGTGGGGTGGCGGAAAGGCACGAGAGCTCTGCCCGGGCTGCTCCCAGAGCCTAGGTGGCTGCCCGCGAACCCGCGCGTGCGCAGTAGACGGCCCACCTGCTGGTACCTGGGCCGGCGCTGGGATCCCCGGGATGCCCAGGAAAGAATGGCAGCTCTCCGCTCTGTGGAGTCTCTCACCGGGCCTAGACCTGGAAGGCAGGAATCCCAGGCGGGTCGGCCCGGAGGGAACACACGCCCCTCCACGCCGAGCCAGGTGTTCCCCGCGAAAGAGAGGCCACCGGCCACCGCCCTGCCCCGACCCCGTCCCAGCCCCGCGTCCTTTTAAAGCTCCTCCAGCAGAGCCCGGTATTCTTCCTCGCTGAGGGGTGGTTCCAGCGAGGCGGCCTCTTCCGAGGCCTCCAGCTCCCCCGGGGCCTCCGTTTCTAGGAAAGGTTGCGCCCGCTGCAGAAACTCCGGGCTCGCCAGGAGCTCATCCAGCAGGCCGGAGGGGAGTGCAGACGAGCGCCCCGGCTCCCGGAGGAGCCCCGCCTGGGGGGACGCCCGGATGGCTTGCACCTGCCCCTGCCGCGCGGAGGCCTCCGGGGGCGCGGGCTGGGGAGGTGGGGCTGCCCCGGCTTGGGGTTCCCACGCCGCCCCGGCGACCTGGGGACCCTGGCCCCAGCCCCACCACGGACTCCCCTGGGACGCGGGTGGCGCAAGCCCACCTTGGCCCTGTGGCCCCGCTTGAGCCGGCCCAGGCTGTCCCACCGCGCAAGGGCCCGGCAGGCCGTCGCGCTGCGGGTCCCGGTCCTCCCGGCCTTTGCTAGGGTGCGCAGGCCACCGAGGAGCCTGAGGGTGGGAGAGCGCCCCGTCCGCGGGAGCCAGGGCAGCGTAGGCAAAATCCGCGCGTGCCGGGGCCGCTTGGGAGATCCCTCGTGCCGGCGCGGCCTGGCTGGGCTGGAGCACGGGGACGGCCCTCGCTCCCTGGCTCACGAAAGCCCCCTGGGGGAGAGCCCCAGGCGCGCAGGGCACGCGGGGTGCGGGAAGCGCCGTTCCCCACGCCCCGGCGTGGGCGAAGGTGACCCACGAGGGAGCAGGGTGACACCCGCCGGGGGCCGCGTTGCACAGGCCGCCTGCGTGCGCGGGCGCCCTGCCACCCTGTCCCGGGTGCCTGGCCCGTCGATTCTGAAACCAGATCTGAATCCTGGACTCCGGGAGGCCCGTCTCTCTGGCCAGTTCTTCCCTGGCGGCGATGCCTGGAAAGCGATCCTTCTCAAAGGCGCGGAGGAGCAGGGCGGTCTGGGATCCGGTGACGGCGGTCCGCTTTCGCCTGCCTTCTTGCGGGCCGCGTCTCCCGGGCCAGGGCCGAGATTCCCGCCGGTGCTGCCTCAGCTGGCGTGACCTCTCATTCTGAAACCAAATCTGGACCCTGGGCTCCGGAACGCCGACGGCCTGGGCCAGCCCTTCTCTGGTGGCGATGCCCGGGTACGGGTTCCGCTCAAAGCAGGCTCGCAGGGCCTCGCTTTGGCTCGGGGTCCAGACGAGTCTCCTTCGCCGTCCTCGTCCTCGGGCTTCCGCGGGGAGGGGGCCGTCCGAAGGTGTCGGGAGAGCCATCGCGGGGAGCCCCGGCCGGAATTTCACGGACGGACACGGGCAGAGAGAGGCCCGCGGGCTCCCGGGCACCTCAGCCGGCCTGTGCACTGGGCGCAGGTGCAGCCAGGAGACCGGCCCGGACAGCCAGCCAGCCGCTCTTATAAAGACCAACAGGCAGGCAGGCTCCACCCCTTCATGAATGGCGGTGAGCCCTGGGACAGCCCGCCCTCCGGAAGGGTCCCAGGGCGTGGAGGCCCCCTGGGGCCGGGGGGAGGGGGGGCGGTGGTGGTGGTGGTGGTGGTGGTGGTGACGCTGGTGGTGGGGGCGGGGGTGGCGGTGGGGGCGGGAGGGACGAAGCGGAAGGGGGAGAGGGGGAAGGGGTGAGGGGGGCGGGTTTCGGGGTCTGGCTCTCCGGACCTCTCCAGGAATCCCGCGGGAACTGGAGGCCGCTCTCTGGGCTCCCACGCGCCTTCAGCAGGGAGAATCCAGCCTGGAAGGCTGGAGGGGAGTGTGGAACTGAACCTCCGTGGGAGTCTTGAGTTTTCCAGGCCCTCTCTCCGTGAAGGAGGCAATGCCTGTGGGTGTCGCCGTGGCCGTGACAGTCTCACACACGCACAGGCGTGTGGCTCTCGTTCATTCCCACGCAGAAGACCAGAGCGAGACCCCAGGGATAGGATGCATCCCCGGCGTGATGGCCTGACGATGGATTCCTGTGTCCCGCAACATGGGGAGTCTGCAGTGTGGCCGGTTTGGAAACTGGCAAGGGGAGCGAAGAGACACCATGCCGGTCTTCCACCCTTCCCTGGATGCCTGTGGGTGCCCGCAGAGCTCCGGAAGCAAACAGTCAACATGCTCAGCCTTTCGGGGGCCGGAGAGACGTGAGCAACAGGCCCCCTTGCAGAGGGCACAGCAGCGTGGAATCCCAAATCACGCTTCAGTCGTCCTGAGTGTGGCTCCTCTGTGGTCGGGGCTGTCGGCCTGGCGCTCCGTTGCGAGGCTCAGCCTGGGGATGTGCGGTCTGTGAACCACGCGGGTGAAAACCCGACGGCAAACCGGGTCCCGGTCTTTTGTCTCTGAGGAAGCCGCCCGTTCCTTGGGCCACGGAATCGGGGCGAATGGGTGCCCCGCCGGCCCGACGCGGTGGCCCTGGGCCCAGCCCTCAGCCCGCGCCGGGCGCTTACCCTTTTCCCGGAGCGCGGGGGTCCCGTTGCTCCCGGAGGCCAGAGACCGTTTATTCTCTCTGCCTTCCTCCCTCTGTCTCTGGCTCCCTCCCGCCCGCCCTCTGTCCCTGCGTCGCTCTGTCTCTCCCTCCGTTCCTCACTGCCTCCCTCTCTCTCCCTCCCTCCCTCCCTCCCTCCCAACTTCCCTCCGCCCATCCTTCGGCCACTCTGGGTCTCCCGTTCGTCTCTCCATCTCTGCCCGCCTTCCCTCCCGCCTGGAACGGTCGGCATCGCCGGCGTGCGCGGGGCCTGGGGTCTGCGTTCAGCCGCCAGGCGCTCCACGGTGGCAGCTGGGAGGCTGCAGGGGCACGGGCGGGCGACGGTGGAGCGGAGGCGCAGAGGAGGCGAGCCGCCGCCGGAGGGATGGCGGGCCCGGACGCTGCGCGGGCCCGGTGTTTCGCGGGACGGGGTTCTCCACCCAGCCCAGGGGAGGACGCATTATCCGGGGGTGGGGGGTGGGGGTGGCGAGGGGTTGGTCAGGCCGGGGTGGGGTGGCGGAAAGGCACGAGAGCTCTGCCCGGGCTGCTCCCAGAGCCTAGGCGGCTGCCCGCGAACCCGCGCGTGCGCAGTAGACGGCCCACCTGCTGGTACCTGGGCCGGCGCTGGGATCCCCGGGATGCCCAGGAAAGAATGGCAGCTCTCCGCTCTGTGGAGTCTCTCACCGGGCCTAGACCTGGAAGGCAGGAATCCCAGGCGGGTCGGCCCGGAGGGAACACACGCCCCTCCACGCCGAGCCAGGTGTTCCCCGCGAAAGAGAGGCCACCGGCCACCGCCCTGCCCCGACCCCGTCCCAGCCCCGCGTCCTTTTACAGCTCCTCCAGCAGAGCCCGGTATTCTTCCTCGCTGAGGGGTGGTTCCAGCGAGGCGGCCTCTTCCGAGGCCTCCAGCTCCCCCGGGGCCTCCGTTTCTAGGAAAGGTTGCGCCCGCTGCAGAAACTCCGGGCTCGCCAGGAGCTCATCCAGCAGGCCGGAGGGGAGTGCAGACGAGCGCCCCGGCTCCTGGAGGAGCCCCGCCTGGGGGGGCGCCCGGATGGCTTGCACCTGCCCCTGCCGCGCGCGGAGGCCTCCGGGGGCGCGGGCTGGGGAGGTGGGGCTGCCCCGGCTTGGGGTTCCCACGCCGCCCCGGCGACCTGGGGACCCTGGCCCCAGCCCCACCACGGACTCCCCTGGGACGCGAGGGGCGGGAAATGCAGGGGGTATTTCAGAATTCAGTCTTCCTCACAGAATCGCAAAGTTCACGTTTCACAACCATAAAGAAACTATTTACGCTAAAAATGAGACTTTTTATGGAGTTGCACTTAGAAAACTTCAATGTCTGAGAAAAGAAAATCTCTAACGGACAGGGAAACAGGTGGTTTATCCAATACTCTGAAAATAAAATGGGCTGGGTGAGGGGAATATGAAAATATTATTTCAATTTCATTTCATTTTATTTATTTATTTATGTACTTATTTATTTATTTTTGAGACAGAGTCTCCCTCTGTCCCCCAGGCTGGATTACAGTGGCCTGAGCTCAGCTCACTGCAGCCTCCGCATCCTGGGCTCAAGGCGTTCTCCTGCCTCAGCCTCCGGAGTAGCTGGGACTAAATGAGCACGCCACCACGCCAGGCAAATTTTTGTCTTTTGTTTAAAGTGTAGAGGAGGTTTCACCATTTGGGCCAGGGTGGTCTTCAACGGCCGACTTCAGGTGATCTGCCCCAACTTGCCTTCCCAAAGGGAAGGGACTATAGGCGTGAGCCACTGCGCCCAGACTATGATAGTTTCACACTGAAGCCTGAAGCTGCTCTGCCTTAGCATTTTTCCTGAATTTTACTTTCTTGGCATGATGAGTTGCTAGCTCATATTTTCCGTTGGATCTTTTCGAAAGGCATTACTGATGAGAGTATGGCTTTCTCACAAAGAATACCACTTTGGTGAAACTATACTGAAATTAAGAGTACCTTAAGTTTCCGATACTTATCAAGCACAATATTTGAACACGGCGTGGTAGGTGAAAGTGTAAGAAGCAGAATTTGGCAAACCCCATTATTTTTCAATTTCGACGGTTTCAGGATTTTTGGTTTCAGCCAAACTGAAGAATGTCCTAATGAGCTGTCAATTCACAGGCCATTACAGACAATTTCTGAAACTACATCACAGTGTAATTTAAGGAGTACGATTCTAAAGAAGTTTGAACAATCTGGTGGTATTGCTAACACCAAACAAGGTTGTTCAGCTCTTTCGTCTTTAAAAACAAACAAACAAAAACATGATGTGGAATTCTCTCATTTTACCAAACAGCCGTACGCTCCCTTGAATATGTGACTATGAAACCCAAGTAACTGGAAGACAAAAAATAACGGAAACACCTCATCAGTCTCATTAATAGTTTTGTTGAGAATAATTTATTTTTCAAAAACTGCTGGCTATGTCTTGATATTTTTAGACACGGCTAAAATTGAAATTGCATGAATCCTCTCTCTAGCACTCATGCTACTTAAGAAACTTTTCCCAAGATTTGACTGCATTCATTTCATGAAAGCCCTGTCCTCTTCTCCCCTATATATCTATATTAGCACTCTGCCTTCTACCCTCTTCCATAGGAAACACAAATCCGTCAATTGATCACTTAAGCCTTTCCAGTTTGGGTACAACATTTTCTGTAGTTGTACTCGTACGATTTGTCCTTTATACTTCTAAAGACTAGACCCTAGATAATACATGCTTGGGAATAGTGGAGCTAGCTTGCTTCAACTTTATTTAGGCGTATGCTAATTACTTGTGGGGGGCAAAGGCAGGTAGTGAGGATGTTAAGCTTATCCCAAATTAGTCAATTTTGGAAAAGACACAAGTACAGGCCGGGCGCGGTGGCTCCGACCTGTAATCCCAGCACCTTGGGAGGTCTTCTCGCAGAAGACCAGAGCGAGACCCCAGGGAAAAGATGCATCCCCGGCGTGATGGCCTGACGATGGATTCCTGTGTCCCGCAACATGGGGAGTCTGCAGTGTGGCCGGTTTGGAAACTGGCAAGGAGAGCGAGGAGACACGATGCCGGTCTTCCACCCTTCCCTGGATGCCTGTGGGTGCCCGCAGAGCTCCGGAAGCAAACAGTCAACATGCTCAGCCTTTCGGGGGCCGGAGAGACGTGAGCAACAGGCCCCCTTGCAGAGGGCACAGCAGCGTGGAATCCCAAATCACCCTTCAGTCGTCCTGAGTGTGGCTCCTCTGTGGTCGGGGCCGTCGGCCTGGCGCTCCGTTGCGAGGCTCAGCCTGGGGATGTGCGGTCTGTGAACCACGCGGGTGAAAACCCGACGGCAAACCGGGTCCCGGTCTTTTGTCTCTGAGGAAGCCGCCCGTTCCTTGGGCCACGGAATCGGGGCGAATGGGTGCCCCGCCGGCCCGACGCGGTGGCCGTGGGCCCAGCCCTCAGCCCGCGCCGGGCACTTACCCTTTTCCCGGAGCGCGGGGGTCCCGTTGCTCCCGGAGGCCGGAGACCGTTTTTTCTCTCTGCCTTCCTCCCTCTGTCCCTGGCTCCCTCCCGCCCGCCCTCTTTCCCTGCATCGCTCTGTCTCTCCCTCCGATCCTCACTGCCTCCCTCTCTCTCCCTCCCTCCCTCCCTCCCTCCCTGCCTCCCAACTTCCCTCCGCCCATCCTTAGGACCCTCTGGGTCTCCCGTTCGTCTCTCCATCTCTGCCCGCCTTCCCTCCCGCCTGGAACGGTCAGCATCGCCGGCGTGCGCGGGGCCTGGGGTCTGCGTTCAGCCGCCAGGCGCTCCACGGTGGCAGCTGGGAGGCTGCAGGGGCACGGGCGGGCGACGGTGGAGCGGAGGCGCAGAGGAGGCGAGACGCTGCCGGAGGGATGGAGGGCCCGAAGCCTGCGCGGGCCCGGTGTTTCGCGGGACGGGGGTCTCCACCCAGCCCAGGGGAGGAGGCATTTTCCGGCGGTGGGGGGTGGGGGGTGGGGGGTGGGGGGTGGGGGTGGCGAGGGGTTGGTCAGGCCGGGGTGGGGTGGCGGAAAGGCACGAGAGCTCTGCCCGGGCTGCTCCCAGAGCCTAGGCGGCTGCCCGCGAACCCGCGCGTGCGCAGTAGACGGCCCACCTGCTGGTACCTGGGCCGGCGCTGGGATCCCCGGGATGCCCAGGAAAGAATGGCAGCTCTCCGCTCTGTGGAGTCTCTCACCGGGCCTAGACCTGGAAGGCAGGAATCCCAGGCGGGTCGGCCCGGAGGGAACACACGCCCCTCCACGCCGAGCCAGGTGTTCCCCGCGAAAGAGAGGCCACCGGCCACCGCCCTGCCCCGACCCCGTCCCAGCCCCGCGTCCTTTTAAAGCTCCTCCAGCAGAGCCCGGTATTCTTCCTCGCTGAGGGGTGGTTCCAGCGAGGCGGCCTCTTCCGAGGCCTCCAGCTCCCCCGGGGCCTCCGTTTCTAGGAAAGGTTGCGCCCGCTGCAGAAACTCCGGGCTCGCCAGGAGCTCATCCAGCAGGCCGGAGGGGAGTGCAGACGAGCGCCCCGGCTCCCGGAGGAGCCCCGCCTGGGGGGACGCCCGGATGGCTTGCACCTGCCCCTGCCGCGCGGAGGCCTCCGGGGGCGCGGGCTGGGGAGGTGGGGCTGCCCCGGCTTGGGGTTCCCACGCCGCCCCGGCGACCTGGGGACCCTGGCCCCAGCCCCACCACGGACTCCCCTGGGACGCGGGTGGCGCAAGCCCACCTTGGCCCTGTGGCCCCGCTTGAGCCGGCCCAGGCTGTCCCACCGCGCAAGGGCCCGGCAGGCCGTCGCGCTGCGGGTCCCGGTCCTCCCGGCCTTTGCTAGGGTGCGCAGGCCACCGAGGAGCCTGAGGGTGGGAGAGCGCCCCGTCCGCGGGAGCCAGGGCAGCGTAGGCAAAATCCGCGCGTGCCGGGGCCGCTTGGGAGATCCCTCGTGCCGGCGCGGCCTGGCTGGGCTGGAGCACGGGGACGGCCCTCGCTCCCTGGCTCACGAAAGCCCCCTGGGGGAGAGCCCCAGGCGCGCAGGGCACGCGGGGTGCGGGAAGCGCCGTTCCCCACGCCCCGGCGTGGGCGAAGGTGACCCACGAGGGAGCAGGGTGACACCCGCCGGGGGCCGCGTTGCACAGGCCGCCTGCGTGCGCGGGCGCCCTGCCACCCTGTCCCGGGTGCCTGGCCCGTCGATTCTGAAACCAGATCTGAATCCTGGACTCCGGGAGGCCCGTCTCTCTGGCCAGTTCTTCCCTGGCGGCGATGCCTGGAAAGCGATCCTTCTCAAAGGCGCGGAGGAGCAGGGCGGTCTGGGATCCGGTGACGGCGGTCCGCTTTCGCCTGCCTTCTTGCGGGCCGCGTCTCCCGGGCCAGGGCCGAGATTCCCGCCGGTGCTGCCTCAGCTGGCGTGACCTCTCATTCTGAAACCAAATCTGGACCCTGGGCTCCGGAACGCCGACGGCCTGGGCCAGCCCTTCTCTGGTGGCGATGCCCGGGTACGGGTTCCGCTCAAAGCAGGCTCGCAGGGCCTCGCTTTGGCTCGGGGTCCAGACGAGTCTCCTTCGCCGTCCTCGTCCTCGGGCTTCCGCGGGGAGGGGGCCGTCCGAAGGTGTCGGGAGAGCCATCGCGGGGAGCCCCGGCCGGAATTTCACGGACGGACACGGGCAGAGAGAGGCCCGCGGGCTCCCGGGCACCTCAGCCGGCCTGTGCACTGGGCGCAGGTGCAGCCAGGAGACCGGCCCGGACAGCCAGCCAGCCGCTCTTATAAAGACCAACAGGCAGGCAGGCTCCACCCCTTCATGAATGGCGGTGAGCCCTGGGACAGCCCGCCCTCCGGAAGGGTCCCAGGGCGTGGAGGCCCCCTGGGGCCGGGGGGAGGGGGGGCGGTGGTGGTGGTGGTGGTGGTGGTGGTGACGCTGGTGGTGGGGGCGGGGGTGGCGGTGGGGGCGGGAGGGACGAAGCGGAAGGGGGAGAGGGGGAAGGGGTGAGGGGGGCGGGTTTCGGGGTCTGGCTCTCCGGACCTCTCCAGGAATCCCGCGGGAACTGGAGGCCGCTCTCTGGGCTCCCACGCGCCTTCAGCAGGGAGAATCCAGCCTGGAAGGCTGGAGGGGAGTGTGGAACTGAACCTCCGTGGGAGTCTTGAGTTTTCCAGGCCCTCTCTCCGTGAAGGAGGCAATGCCTGTGGGTGTCGCCGTGGCCGTGACAGTCTCACACACGCACAGGCGTGTGGCTCTCGTTCATTCCCACGCAGAAGACCAGAGCGAGACCCCAGGGATAGGATGCATCCCCGGCGTGATGGCCTGACGATGGATTCCTGTGTCCCGCAACATGGGGAGTCTGCAGTGTGGCCGGTTTGGAAACTGGCAAGGGGAGCGAAGAGACACCATGCCGGTCTTCCACCCTTCCCTGGATGCCTGTGGGTGCCCGCAGAGCTCCGGAAGCAAACAGTCAACATGCTCAGCCTTTCGGGGGCCGGAGAGACGTGAGCAACAGGCCCCCTTGCAGAGGGCACAGCAGCGTGGAATCCCAAATCACGCTTCAGTCGTCCTGAGTGTGGCTCCTCTGTGGTCGGGGCTGTCGGCCTGGCGCTCCGTTGCGAGGCTCAGCCTGGGGATGTGCGGTCTGTGAACCACGCGGGTGAAAACCCGACGGCAAACCGGGTCCCGGTCTTTTGTCTCTGAGGAAGCCGCCCGTTCCTTGGGCCACGGAATCGGGGCGAATGGGTGCCCCGCCGGCCCGACGCGGTGGCCCTGGGCCCAGCCCTCAGCCCGCGCCGGGCGCTTACCCTTTTCCCGGAGCGCGGGGGTCCCGTTGCTCCCGGAGGCCAGAGACCGTTTATTCTCTCTGCCTTCCTCCCTCTGTCTCTGGCTCCCTCCCGCCCGCCCTCTGTCCCTGCGTCGCTCTGTCTCTCCCTCCGTTCCTCACTGCCTCCCTCTCTCTCCCTCCCTCCCTCCCTCCCTCCCAACTTCCCTCCGCCCATCCTTCGGCCACTCTGGGTCTCCCGTTCGTCTCTCCATCTCTGCCCGCCTTCCCTCCCGCCTGGAACGGTCGGCATCGCCGGCGTGCGCGGGGCCTGGGGTCTGCGTTCAGCCGCCAGGCGCTCCACGGTGGCAGCTGGGAGGCTGCAGGGGCACGGGCGGGCGACGGTGGAGCGGAGGCGCAGAGGAGGCGAGCCGCCGCCGGAGGGATGGCGGGCCCGGACGCTGCGCGGGCCCGGTGTTTCGCGGGACGGGGTTCTCCACCCAGCCCAGGGGAGGACGCATTATCCGGGGGTGGGGGGTGGGGGTGGCGAGGGGTTGGTCAGGCCGGGGTGGGGTGGCGGAAAGGCACGAGAGCTCTGCCCGGGCTGCTCCCAGAGCCTAGGCGGCTGCCCGCGAACCCGCGCGTGCGCAGTAGACGGCCCACCTGCTGGTACCTGGGCCGGCGCTGGGATCCCCGGGATGCCCAGGAAAGAATGGCAGCTCTCCGCTCTGTGGAGTCTCTCACCGGGCCTAGACCTGGAAGGCAGGAATCCCAGGCGGGTCGGCCCGGAGGGAACACACGCCCCTCCACGCCGAGCCAGGTGTTCCCCGCGAAAGAGAGGCCACCGGCCACCGCCCTGCCCCGACCCCGTCCCAGCCCCGCGTCCTTTTACAGCTCCTCCAGCAGAGCCCGGTATTCTTCCTCGCTGAGGGGTGGTTCCAGCGAGGCGGCCTCTTCCGAGGCCTCCAGCTCCCCCGGGGCCTCCGTTTCTAGGAAAGGTTGCGCCCGCTGCAGAAACTCCGGGCTCGCCAGGAGCTCATCCAGCAGGCCGGAGGGGAGTGCAGACGAGCGCCCCGGCTCCTGGAGGAGCCCCGCCTGGGGGGGCGCCCGGATGGCTTGCACCTGCCCCTGCCGCGCGCGGAGGCCTCCGGGGGCGCGGGCTGGGGAGGTGGGGCTGCCCCGGCTTGGGGTTCCCACGCCGCCCCGGCGACCTGGGGACCCTGGCCCCAGCCCCACCACGGACTCCCCTGGGACGCGAGGGGCGGGAAATGCAGGGGGTATTTCAGAATTCAGTCTTCCTCACAGAATCGCAAAGTTCACGTTTCACAACCATAAAGAAACTATTTACGCTAAAAATGAGACTTTTTATGGAGTTGCACTTAGAAAACTTCAATGTCTGAGAAAAGAAAATCTCTAACGGACAGGGAAACAGGTGGTTTATCCAATACTCTGAAAATAAAATGGGCTGGGTGAGGGGAATATGAAAATATTATTTCAATTTCATTTCATTTTATTTATTTATTTATGTACTTATTTATTTATTTTTGAGACAGAGTCTCCCTCTGTCCCCCAGGCTGGATTACAGTGGCCTGAGCTCAGCTCACTGCAGCCTCCGCATCCTGGGCTCAAGGCGTTCTCCTGCCTCAGCCTCCGGAGTAGCTGGGACTAAATGAGCACGCCACCACGCCAGGCAAATTTTTGTCTTTTGTTTAAAGTGTAGAGGAGGTTTCACCATTTGGGCCAGGGTGGTCTTCAACGGCCGACTTCAGGTGATCTGCCCCAACTTGCCTTCCCAAAGGGAAGGGACTATAGGCGTGAGCCACTGCGCCCAGACTATGATAGTTTCACACTGAAGCCTGAAGCTGCTCTGCCTTAGCATTTTTCCTGAATTTTACTTTCTTGGCATGATGAGTTGCTAGCTCATATTTTCCGTTGGATCTTTTCGAAAGGCATTACTGATGAGAGTATGGCTTTCTCACAAAGAATACCACTTTGGTGAAACTATACTGAAATTAAGAGTACCTTAAGTTTCCGATACTTATCAAGCACAATATTTGAACACGGCGTGGTAGGTGAAAGTGTAAGAAGCAGAATTTGGCAAACCCCATTATTTTTCAATTTCGACGGTTTCAGGATTTTTGGTTTCAGCCAAACTGAAGAATGTCCTAATGAGCTGTCAATTCACAGGCCATTACAGACAATTTCTGAAACTACATCACAGTGTAATTTAAGGAGTACGATTCTAAAGAAGTTTGAACAATCTGGTGGTATTGCTAACACCAAACAAGGTTGTTCAGCTCTTTCGTCTTTAAAAACAAACAAACAAAAACATGATGTGGAATTCTCTCATTTTACCAAACAGCCGTACGCTCCCTTGAATATGTGACTATGAAACCCAAGTAACTGGAAGACAAAAAATAACGGAAACACCTCATCAGTCTCATTAATAGTTTTGTTGAGAATAATTTATTTTTCAAAAACTGCTGGCTATGTCTTGATATTTTTAGACACGGCTAAAATTGAAATTGCATCAATCCTCTCTCTAGCACTCATGCTACTTAAGAAACTTTTCCCAAGATTTGACTGCATTCATTTCATGAAAGCCCTGTCCTCTTCTCCCCTATATATCTATATTAGCACTCTGCCTTCTACCCTCTTCCATAGGAAACACAAATCCGTCAATTGATCACTTAAGCCTTTCCAGTTTGGGTACAACATTTTCTGTAGTTGTACTCGTACGATTTGCCCTTTATACTTCTAAAGACTAGACCCTAGATAATACATGCTTGGGAATAGTGGAGCTAGCTTGCTTCAACTTTATTTAGGCGTATGCTAATTACTTGTGGGGGGCAAAGGCAGGTAGTGAGGATGTTAAGCTTATCCCAAATTAGTCAATTTTGGAAAAGACACAAGTACAGGCCGGGCGCGGTGGCTCCGACCTGTAATCCCAGCACCTTGGGAGGTCTTCTCGCAGAAGACCAGAGCGAGACCCCAGGGAAAAGATGCATCCCCGGCGTGATGGCCTGACGATGGATTCCTGTGTCCCGCAACATGGGGAGTCTGCAGTGTGGCCGGTTTGGAAACTGGCAAGGAGAGCGAGGAGACACGATGCCGGTCTTCCACCCTTCCCTGGATGCCTGTGGGTGCCCGCAGAGCTCCGGAAGCAAACAGTCAACATGCTCAGCCTTTCGGGGGCCGGAGAGACGTGAGCAACAGGCCCCCTTGCAGAGGGCACAGCAGCGTGGAATCCCAAATCACCCTTCAGTCGTCCTGAGTGTGGCTCCTCTGTGGTCGGGGCCGTCGGCCTGGCGCTCCGTTGCGAGGCTCAGCCTGGGGATGTGCGGTCTGTGAACCACGCGGGTGAAAACCCGACGGCAAACCGGGTCCCGGTCTTTTGTCTCTGAGGAAGCCGCCCGTTCCTTGGGCCACGGAATCGGGGCGAATGGGTGCCCCGCCGGCCCGACGCGGTGGCCGTGGGCCCAGCCCTCAGCCCGCGCCGGGCACTTACCCTTTTCCCGGAGCGCGGGGGTCCCGTTGCTCCCGGAGGCCGGAGACCGTTTTTTCTCTCTGCCTTCCTCCCTCTGTCCCTGGCTCCCTCCCGCCCGCCCTCTTTCCCTGCATCGCTCTGTCTCTCCCTCCGATCCTCACTGCCTCCCTCTCTCTCCCTCCCTCCCTCCCTCCCTCCCTGCCTCCCAACTTCCCTCCGCCCATCCTTAGGACCCTCTGGGTCTCCCGTTCGTCTCTCCATCTCTGCCCGCCTTCCCTCCCGCCTGGAACGGTCAGCATCGCCGGCGTGCGCGGGGCCTGGGGTCTGCGTTCAGCCGCCAGGCGCTCCACGGTGGCAGCTGGGAGGCTGCAGGGGCACGGGCGGGCGACGGTGGAGCGGAGGCGCAGAGGAGGCGAGACGCTGCCGGAGGGATGGAGGGCCCGAAGCCTGCGCGGGCCCGGTGTTTCGCGGGACGGGGGTCTCCACCCAGCCCAGGGGAGGAGGCATTTTCCGGCGGTGGGGGGTGGGGGGTGGGGGGTGGGGGGTGGCGGTGGCGAGGGGTTGGTCAGGCCGGGGTGGGGTGGCGGAAAGGCACGAGAGCTCTGCCCGGGCTGCTCCCAGAGCCTAGGCGGCTGCCCGCGAACCCGCGCGTGCGCAGTAGACGGCCCACCTGCTGGTACCTGGGCCGGCGCTGGGATCCCCGGGATGCCCAGGAAAGAATGGCAGCTCTCCGCTCTGTGGAGTCTCTCACCGGGCCTAGACCTGGAAGGCAGGAATCCCAGGCGGGTCGGCCCGGAGGGAACACACGCCCCTCCACGCCGAGCCAGGTGTTCCCCGCGAAAGAGAGGCCACCGGCCACCGCCCTGCCCCGACCCCGTCCCAGCCCCGCGTCCTTTTAAAGCTCCTCCAGCAGAGCCCGGTATTCTTCCTCGCTGAGGGGTGGTTCCAGCGAGGCGGCCTCTTCCGAGGCCTCCAGCTCCCCCGGGGCCTCCGTTTCTAGGAAAGGTTGCGCCCGCTGCAGAAACTCCGGGCTCGCCAGGAGCTCATCCAGCAGGCCGGAGGGGAGTGCAGACGAGCGCCCCGGCTCCCGGAGGAGCCCCGCCTGGGGGGACGCCCGGATGGCTTGCACCTGCCCCTGCCGCGCGGAGGCCTCCGGGGGCGCGGGCTGGGGAGGTGGGGCTGCCCCGGCTTGGGGTTCCCACGCCGCCCCGGCGACCTGGGGACCCTGGCCCCAGCCCCACCACGGACTCCCCTGGGACGCGGGTGGCGCAAGCCCACCTTGGCCCTGTGGCCCCGCTTGAGCCGGCCCAGGCTGTCCCACCGCGCAAGGGCCCGGCAGGCCGTCGCGCTGCGGGTCCCGGTCCTCCCGGCCTTTGCTAGGGTGCGCAGGCCACCGAGGAGCCTGAGGGTGGGAGAGCGCCCCGTCCGCGGGAGCCAGGGCAGCGTAGGCAAAATCCGCGCGTGCCGGGGCCGCTTGGGAGATCCCTCGTGCCGGCGCGGCCTGGCTGGGCTGGAGCACGGGGACGGCCCTCGCTCCCTGGCTCACGAAAGCCCCCTGGGGGAGAGCCCCAGGCGCGCAGGGCACGCGGGGTGCGGGAAGCGCCGTTCCCCACGCCCCGGCGTGGGCGAAGGTGACCCACGAGGGAGCAGGGTGACACCCGCCGGGGGCCGCGTTGCACAGGCCGCCTGCGTGCGCGGGCGCCCTGCCACCCTGTCCCGGGTGCCTGGCCCGTCGATTCTGAAACCAGATCTGAATCCTGGACTCCGGGAGGCCCGTCTCTCTGGCCAGTTCTTCCCTGGCGGCGATGCCTGGAAAGCGATCCTTCTCAAAGGCGCGGAGGAGCAGGGCGGTCTGGGATCCGGTGACGGCGGTCCGCTTTCGCCTGCCTTCTTGCGGGCCGCGTCTCCCGGGCCAGGGCCGAGATTCCCGCCGGTGCTGCCTCAGCTGGCGTGACCTCTCATTCTGAAACCAAATCTGGACCCTGGGCTCCGGAACGCCGACGGCCTGGGCCAGCCCTTCTCTGGTGGCGATGCCCGGGTACGGGTTCCGCTCAAAGCAGGCTCGCAGGGCCTCGCTTTGGCTCGGGGTCCAGACGAGTCTCCTTCGCCGTCCTCGTCCTCGGGCTTCCGCGGGGAGGGGGCCGTCCGAAGGTGTCGGGAGAGCCATCGCGGGGAGCCCCGGCCGGAATTTCACGGACGGACACGGGCAGAGAGAGGCCCGCGGGCTCCCGGGCACCTCAGCCGGCCTGTGCACTGGGCGCAGGTGCAGCCAGGAGACCGGCCCGGACAGCCAGCCAGCCGCTCTTATAAAGACCAACAGGCAGGCAGGCTCCACCCCTTCATGAATGGCGGTGAGCCCTGGGACAGCCCGCCCTCCGGAAGGGTCCCAGGGCGTGGAGGCCCCCTGGGGCCGGGGGGAGGGGGGGCGGTGGTGGTGGTGGTGGTGGTGGTGGTGACGCTGGTGGTGGGGGCGGGGGTGGCGGTGGGGGCGGGAGGGACGAAGCGGAAGGGGGAGAGGGGGAAGGGGTGAGGGGGGCGGGTTTCGGGGTCTGGCTCTCCGGACCTCTCCAGGAATCCCGCGGGAACTGGAGGCCGCTCTCTGGGCTCCCACGCGCCTTCAGCAGGGAGAATCCAGCCTGGAAGGCTGGAGGGGAGTGTGGAACTGAACCTCCGTGGGAGTCTTGAGTTTTCCAGGCCCTCTCTCCGTGAAGGAGGCAATGCCTGTGGGTGTCGCCGTGGCCGTGACAGTCTCACACACGCACAGGCGTGTGGCTCTCGTTCATTCCCACGCAGAAGACCAGAGCGAGACCCCAGGGATAGGATGCATCCCCGGCGTGATGGCCTGACGATGGATTCCTGTGTCCCGCAACATGGGGAGTCTGCAGTGTGGCCGGTTTGGAAACTGGCAAGGGGAGCGAAGAGACACCATGCCGGTCTTCCACCCTTCCCTGGATGCCTGTGGGTGCCCGCAGAGCTCCGGAAGCAAACAGTCAACATGCTCAGCCTTTCGGGGGCCGGAGAGACGTGAGCAACAGGCCCCCTTGCAGAGGGCACAGCAGCGTGGAATCCCAAATCACGCTTCAGTCGTCCTGAGTGTGGCTCCTCTGTGGTCGGGGCTGTCGGCCTGGCGCTCCGTTGCGAGGCTCAGCCTGGGGATGTGCGGTCTGTGAACCACGCGGGTGAAAACCCGACGGCAAACCGGGTCCCGGTCTTTTGTCTCTGAGGAAGCCGCCCGTTCCTTGGGCCACGGAATCGGGGCGAATGGGTGCCCCGCCGGCCCGACGCGGTGGCCCTGGGCCCAGCCCTCAGCCCGCGCCGGGCGCTTACCCTTTTCCCGGAGCGCGGGGGTCCCGTTGCTCCCGGAGGCCAGAGACCGTTTATTCTCTCTGCCTTCCTCCCTCTGTCTCTGGCTCCCTCCCGCCCGCCCTCTGTCCCTGCGTCGCTCTGTCTCTCCCTCCGTTCCTCACTGCCTCCCTCTCTCTCCCTCCCTCCCTCCCTCCCTCCCAACTTCCCTCCGCCCATCCTTCGGCCACTCTGGGTCTCCCGTTCGTCTCTCCATCTCTGCCCGCCTTCCCTCCCGCCTGGAACGGTCGGCATCGCCGGCGTGCGCGGGGCCTGGGGTCTGCGTTCAGCCGCCAGGCGCTCCACGGTGGCAGCTGGGAGGCTGCAGGGGCACGGGCGGGCGACGGTGGAGCGGAGGCGCAGAGGAGGCGAGCCGCCGCCGGAGGGATGGCGGGCCCGGACGCTGCGCGGGCCCGGTGTTTCGCGGGACGGGGTTCTCCACCCAGCCCAGGGGAGGACGCATTATCCGGGGGTGGGGGGTGGGGGTGGCGAGGGGTTGGTCAGGCCGGGGTGGGGTGGCGGAAAGGCACGAGAGCTCTGCCCGGGCTGCTCCCAGAGCCTAGGCGGCTGCCCGCGAACCCGCGCGTGCGCAGTAGACGGCCCACCTGCTGGTACCTGGGCCGGCGCTGGGATCCCCGGGATGCCCAGGAAAGAATGGCAGCTCTCCGCTCTGTGGAGTCTCTCACCGGGCCTAGACCTGGAAGGCAGGAATCCCAGGCGGGTCGGCCCGGAGGGAACACACGCCCCTCCACGCCGAGCCAGGTGTTCCCCGCGAAAGAGAGGCCACCGGCCACCGCCCTGCCCCGACCCCGTCCCAGCCCCGCGTCCTTTTACAGCTCCTCCAGCAGAGCCCGGTATTCTTCCTCGCTGAGGGGTGGTTCCAGCGAGGCGGCCTCTTCCGAGGCCTCCAGCTCCCCCGGGGCCTCCGTTTCTAGGAAAGGTTGCGCCCGCTGCAGAAACTCCGGGCTCGCCAGGAGCTCATCCAGCAGGCCGGAGGGGAGTGCAGACGAGCGCCCCGGCTCCTGGAGGAGCCCCGCCTGGGGGGGCGCCCGGATGGCTTGCACCTGCCCCTGCCGCGCGCGGAGGCCTCCGGGGGCGCGGGCTGGGGAGGTGGGGCTGCCCCGGCTTGGGGTTCCCACGCCGCCCCGGCGACCTGGGGACCCTGGCCCCAGCCCCACCACGGACTCCCCTGGGACGCGAGGGGCGGGAAATGCAGGGGGTATTTCAGAATTCAGTCTTCCTCACAGAATCGCAAAGTTCACGTTTCACAACCATAAAGAAACTATTTACGCTAAAAATGAGACTTTTTATGGAGTTGCACTTAGAAAACTTCAATGTCTGAGAAAAGAAAATCTCTAACGGACAGGGAAACAGGTGGTTTATCCAATACTCTGAAAATAAAATGGGCTGGGTGAGGGGAATATGAAAATATTATTTCAATTTCATTTCATTTTATTTATTTATTTATGTACTTATTTATTTATTTTTGAGACAGAGTCTCCCTCTGTCCCCCAGGCTGGATTACAGTGGCCTGAGCTCAGCTCACTGCAGCCTCCGCATCCTGGGCTCAAGGCGTTCTCCTGCCTCAGCCTCCGGAGTAGCTGGGACTAAATGAGCACGCCACCACGCCAGGCAAATTTTTGTCTTTTGTTTAAAGTGTAGAGGAGGTTTCACCATTTGGGCCAGGGTGGTCTTCAACGGCCGACTTCAGGTGATCTGCCCCAACTTGCCTTCCCAAAGGGAAGGGACTATAGGCGTGAGCCACTGCGCCCAGACTATGATAGTTTCACACTGAAGCCTGAAGCTGCTCTGCCTTAGCATTTTTCCTGAATTTTACTTTCTTGGCATGATGAGTTGCTAGCTCATATTTTCCGTTGGATCTTTTCGAAAGGCATTACTGATGAGAGTATGGCTTTCTCACAAAGAATACCACTTTGGTGAAACTATACTGAAATTAAGAGTACCTTAAGTTTCCGATACTTATCAAGCACAATATTTGAACACGGCGTGGTAGGTGAAAGTGTAAGAAGCAGAATTTGGCAAACCCCATTATTTTTCAATTTCGACGGTTTCAGGATTTTTGGTTTCAGCCAAACTGAAGAATGTCCTAATGAGCTGTCAATTCACAGGCCATTACAGACAATTTCTGAAACTACATCACAGTGTAATTTAAGGAGTACGATTCTAAAGAAGTTTGAACAATCTGGTGGTATTGCTAACACCAAACAAGGTTGTTCAGCTCTTTCGTCTTTAAAAACAAACAAACAAAAACATGATGTGGAATTCTCTCATTTTACCAAACAGCCGTACGCTCCCTTGAATATGTGACTATGAAACCCAAGTAACTGGAAGACAAAAAATAACGGAAACACCTCATCAGTCTCATTAATAGTTTTGTTGAGAATAATTTATTTTTCAAAAACTGCTGGCTATGTCTTGATATTTTTAGACACGGCTAAAATTGAAATTGCATGAATCCTCTCTCTAGCACTCATGCTACTTAAGAAACTTTTCCCAAGATTTGACTGCATTCATTTCATGAAAGCCCTGTCCTCTTCTCCCCTATATATCTATATTAGCACTCTGCCTTCTACCCTCTTCCATAGGAAACACAAATCCGTCAATTGATCACTTAAGCCTTTCCAGTTTGGGTACAACATTTTCTGTAGTTGTACTCGTACGATTTGCCCTTTATACTTCTAAAGACTAGACCCTAGATAATACATGCTTGGGAATAGTGGAGCTAGCTTGCTTCAACTTTATTTAGGCGTATGCTAATTACTTGTGGGGGGCAAAGGCAGGTAGTGAGGATGTTAAGCTTATCCCAAATTAGTCAATTTTGGAAAAGACACAAGTACAGGCCGGGCGCGGTGGCTCCGACCTGTAATCCCAGCACCTTGGGAGGTCTTCTCGCAGAAGACCAGAGCGAGACCCCAGGGAAAAGATGCATCCCCGGCGTGATGGCCTGACGATGGATTCCTGTGTCCCGCAACATGGGGAGTCTGCAGTGTGGCCGGTTTGGAAACTGGCAAGGAGAGCGAGGAGACACGATGCCGGTCTTCCACCCTTCCCTGGATGCCTGTGGGTGCCCGCAGAGCTCCGGAAGCAAACAGTCAACATGCTCAGCCTTTCGGGGGCCGGAGAGACGTGAGCAACAGGCCCCCTTGCAGAGGGCACAGCAGCGTGGAATCCCAAATCACCCTTCAGTCGTCCTGAGTGTGGCTCCTCTGTGGTCGGGGCCGTCGGCCTGGCGCTCCGTTGCGAGGCTCAGCCTGGGGATGTGCGGTCTGTGAACCACGCGGGTGAAAACCCGACGGCAAACCGGGTCCCGGTCTTTTGTCTCTGAGGAAGCCGCCCGTTCCTTGGGCCACGGAATCGGGGCGAATGGGTGCCCCGCCGGCCCGACGCGGTGGCCGTGGGCCCAGCCCTCAGCCCGCGCCGGGCACTTACCCTTTTCCCGGAGCGCGGGGGTCCCGTTGCTCCCGGAGGCCGGAGACCGTTTTTTCTCTCTGCCTTCCTCCCTCTGTCCCTGGCTCCCTCCCGCCCGCCCTCTTTCCCTGCATCGCTCTGTCTCTCCCTCCGATCCTCACTGCCTCCCTCTCTCTCCCTCCCTCCCTCCCTCCCTCCCTGCCTCCCAACTTCCCTCCGCCCATCCTTAGGACCCTCTGGGTCTCCCGTTCGTCTCTCCATCTCTGCCCGCCTTCCCTCCCGCCTGGAACGGTCAGCATCGCCGGCGTGCGCGGGGCCTGGGGTCTGCGTTCAGCCGCCAGGCGCTCCACGGTGGCAGCTGGGAGGCTGCAGGGGCACGGGCGGGCGACGGTGGAGCGGAGGCGCAGAGGAGGCGAGACGCTGCCGGAGGGATGGAGGGCCCGAAGCCTGCGCGGGCCCGGTGTTTCGCGGGACGGGGGTCTCCACCCAGCCCAGGGGAGGAGGCATTTTCCGGCGGTGGGGGGTGGGGGGTGGGGGGTGGGGGGTGGCGGTGGCGAGGGGTTGGTCAGGCCGGGGTGGGGTGGCGGAAAGGCACGAGAGCTCTGCCCGGGCTGCTCCCAGAGCCTAGGCGGCTGCCCGCGAACCCGCGCGTGCGCAGTAGACGGCCCACCTGCTGGTACCTGGGCCGGCGCTGGGATCCCCGGGATGCCCAGGAAAGAATGGCAGCTCTCCGCTCTGTGGAGTCTCTCACCGGGCCTAGACCTGGAAGGCAGGAATCCCAGGCGGGTCGGCCCGGAGGGAACACACGCCCCTCCACGCCGAGCCAGGTGTTCCCCGCGAAAGAGAGGCCACCGGCCACCGCCCTGCCCCGACCCCGTCCCAGCCCCGCGTCCTTTTAAAGCTCCTCCAGCAGAGCCCGGTATTCTTCCTCGCTGAGGGGTGGTTCCAGCGAGGCGGCCTCTTCCGAGGCCTCCAGCTCCCCCGGGGCCTCCGTTTCTAGGAAAGGTTGCGCCCGCTGCAGAAACTCCGGGCTCGCCAGGAGCTCATCCAGCAGGCCGGAGGGGAGTGCAGACGAGCGCCCCGGCTCCCGGAGGAGCCCCGCCTGGGGGGACGCCCGGATGGCTTGCACCTGCCCCTGCCGCGCGGAGGCCTCCGGGGGCGCGGGCTGGGGAGGTGGGGCTGCCCCGGCTTGGGGTTCCCACGCCGCCCCGGCGACCTGGGGACCCTGGCCCCAGCCCCACCACGGACTCCCCTGGGACGCGGGTGGCGCAAGCCCACCTTGGCCCTGTGGCCCCGCTTGAGCCGGCCCAGGCTGTCCCACCGCGCAAGGGCCCGGCAGGCCGTCGCGCTGCGGGTCCCGGTCCTCCCGGCCTTTGCTAGGGTGCGCAGGCCACCGAGGAGCCTGAGGGTGGGAGAGCGCCCCGTCCGCGGGAGCCAGGGCAGCGTAGGCAAAATCCGCGCGTGCCGGGGCCGCTTGGGAGATCCCTCGTGCCGGCGCGGCCTGGCTGGGCTGGAGCACGGGGACGGCCCTCGCTCCCTGGCTCACGAAAGCCCCCTGGGGGAGAGCCCCAGGCGCGCAGGGCACGCGGGGTGCGGGAAGCGCCGTTCCCCACGCCCCGGCGTGGGCGAAGGTGACCCACGAGGGAGCAGGGTGACACCCGCCGGGGGCCGCGTTGCACAGGCCGCCTGCGTGCGCGGGCGCCCTGCCACCCTGTCCCGGGTGCCTGGCCCGTCGATTCTGAAACCAGATCTGAATCCTGGACTCCGGGAGGCCCGTCTCTCTGGCCAGTTCTTCCCTGGCGGCGATGCCTGGAAAGCGATCCTTCTCAAAGGCGCGGAGGAGCAGGGCGGTCTGGGATCCGGTGACGGCGGTCCGCTTTCGCCTGCCTTCTTGCGGGCCGCGTCTCCCGGGCCAGGGCCGAGATTCCCGCCGGTGCTGCCTCAGCTGGCGTGACCTCTCATTCTGAAACCAAATCTGGACCCTGGGCTCCGGAACGCCGACGGCCTGGGCCAGCCCTTCTCTGGTGGCGATGCCCGGGTACGGGTTCCGCTCAAAGCAGGCTCGCAGGGCCTCGCTTTGGCTCGGGGTCCAGACGAGTCTCCTTCGCCGTCCTCGTCCTCGGGCTTCCGCGGGGAGGGGGCCGTCCGAAGGTGTCGGGAGAGCCATCGCGGGGAGCCCCGGCCGGAATTTCACGGACGGACACGGGCAGAGAGAGGCCCGCGGGCTCCCGGGCACCTCAGCCGGCCTGTGCACTGGGCGCAGGTGCAGCCAGGAGACCGGCCCGGACAGCCAGCCAGCCGCTCTTATAAAGACCAACAGGCAGGCAGGCTCCACCCCTTCATGAATGGCGGTGAGCCCTGGGACAGCCCGCCCTCCGGAAGGGTCCCAGGGCGTGGAGGCCCCCTGGGGCCGGGGGGAGGGGGGGCGGTGGTGGTGGTGGTGGTGGTGGTGGTGACGCTGGTGGTGGGGGCGGGGGTGGCGGTGGGGGCGGGAGGGACGAAGCGGAAGGGGGAGAGGGGGAAGGGGTGAGGGGGGCGGGTTTCGGGGTCTGGCTCTCCGGACCTCTCCAGGAATCCCGCGGGAACTGGAGGCCGCTCTCTGGGCTCCCACGCGCCTTCAGCAGGGAGAATCCAGCCTGGAAGGCTGGAGGGGAGTGTGGAACTGAACCTCCGTGGGAGTCTTGAGTTTTCCAGGCCCTCTCTCCGTGAAGGAGGCAATGCCTGTGGGTGTCGCCGTGGCCGTGACAGTCTCACACACGCACAGGCGTGTGGCTCTCGTTCATTCCCACGCAGAAGACCAGAGCGAGACCCCAGGGATAGGATGCATCCCCGGCGTGATGGCCTGACGATGGATTCCTGTGTCCCGCAACATGGGGAGTCTGCAGTGTGGCCGGTTTGGAAACTGGCAAGGGGAGCGAAGAGACACCATGCCGGTCTTCCACCCTTCCCTGGATGCCTGTGGGTGCCCGCAGAGCTCCGGAAGCAAACAGTCAACATGCTCAGCCTTTCGGGGGCCGGAGAGACGTGAGCAACAGGCCCCCTTGCAGAGGGCACAGCAGCGTGGAATCCCAAATCACGCTTCAGTCGTCCTGAGTGTGGCTCCTCTGTGGTCGGGGCTGTCGGCCTGGCGCTCCGTTGCGAGGCTCAGCCTGGGGATGTGCGGTCTGTGAACCACGCGGGTGAAAACCCGACGGCAAACCGGGTCCCGGTCTTTTGTCTCTGAGGAAGCCGCCCGTTCCTTGGGCCACGGAATCGGGGCGAATGGGTGCCCCGCCGGCCCGACGCGGTGGCCCTGGGCCCAGCCCTCAGCCCGCGCCGGGCGCTTACCCTTTTCCCGGAGCGCGGGGGTCCCGTTGCTCCCGGAGGCCAGAGACCGTTTATTCTCTCTGCCTTCCTCCCTCTGTCTCTGGCTCCCTCCCGCCCGCCCTCTGTCCCTGCGTCGCTCTGTCTCTCCCTCCGTTCCTCACTGCCTCCCTCTCTCTCCCTCCCTCCCTCCCTCCCTCCCAACTTCCCTCCGCCCATCCTTCGGCCACTCTGGGTCTCCCGTTCGTCTCTCCATCTCTGCCCGCCTTCCCTCCCGCCTGGAACGGTCGGCATCGCCGGCGTGCGCGGGGCCTGGGGTCTGCGTTCAGCCGCCAGGCGCTCCACGGTGGCAGCTGGGAGGCTGCAGGGGCACGGGCGGGCGACGGTGGAGCGGAGGCGCAGAGGAGGCGAGCCGCCGCCGGAGGGATGGCGGGCCCGGACGCTGCGCGGGCCCGGTGTTTCGCGGGACGGGGTTCTCCACCCAGCCCAGGGGAGGACGCATTATCCGGGGGTGGGGGGTGGGGGTGGCGAGGGGTTGGTCAGGCCGGGGTGGGGTGGCGGAAAGGCACGAGAGCTCTGCCCGGGCTGCTCCCAGAGCCTAGGCGGCTGCCCGCGAACCCGCGCGTGCGCAGTAGACGGCCCACCTGCTGGTACCTGGGCCGGCGCTGGGATCCCCGGGATGCCCAGGAAAGAATGGCAGCTCTCCGCTCTGTGGAGTCTCTCACCGGGCCTAGACCTGGAAGGCAGGAATCCCAGGCGGGTCGGCCCGGAGGGAACACACGCCCCTCCACGCCGAGCCAGGTGTTCCCCGCGAAAGAGAGGCCACCGGCCACCGCCCTGCCCCGACCCCGTCCCAGCCCCGCGTCCTTTTACAGCTCCTCCAGCAGAGCCCGGTATTCTTCCTCGCTGAGGGGTGGTTCCAGCGAGGCGGCCTCTTCCGAGGCCTCCAGCTCCCCCGGGGCCTCCGTTTCTAGGAAAGGTTGCGCCCGCTGCAGAAACTCCGGGCTCGCCAGGAGCTCATCCAGCAGGCCGGAGGGGAGTGCAGACGAGCGCCCCGGCTCCTGGAGGAGCCCCGCCTGGGGGGGCGCCCGGATGGCTTGCACCTGCCCCTGCCGCGCGCGGAGGCCTCCGGGGGCGCGGGCTGGGGAGGTGGGGCTGCCCCGGCTTGGGGTTCCCACGCCGCCCCGGCGACCTGGGGACCCTGGCCCCAGCCCCACCACGGACTCCCCTGGGACGCGAGGGGCGGGAAATGCAGGGGGTATTTCAGAATTCAGTCTTCCTCACAGAATCGCAAAGTTCACGTTTCACAACCATAAAGAAACTATTTACGCTAAAAATGAGACTTTTTATGGAGTTGCACTTAGAAAACTTCAATGTCTGAGAAAAGAAAATCTCTAACGGACAGGGAAACAGGTGGTTTATCCAATACTCTGAAAATAAAATGGGCTGGGTGAGGGGAATATGAAAATATTATTTCAATTTCATTTCATTTTATTTATTTATTTATGTACTTATTTATTTATTTTGAGACAGAGTCTCCCTCTGTCCCCCAGGCTGGATTACAGTGGCCTGAGCTCAGCTCACTGCAGCCTCCGCATCCTGGGCTCAAGGCGTTCTCCTGCCTCAGCCTCCGGAGTAGCTGGGACTAAATGAGCACGCCACCACGCCAGGCAAATTTTTGTCTTTTGTTTAAAGTGTAGAGGAGGTTTCACCATTTGGGCCAGGGTGGTCTTCAACGGCCGACTTCAGGTGATCTGCCCCAACTTGCCTTCCCAAAGGGAAGGGACTATAGGCGTGAGCCACTGCGCCCAGACTATGATAGTTTCACACTGAAGCCTGAAGCTGCTCTGCCTTAGCATTTTTCCTGAATTTTACTTTCTTGGCATGATGAGTTGCTAGCTCATATTTTCCGTTGGATCTTTTCGAAAGGCATTACTGATGAGAGTATGGCTTTCTCACAAAGAATACCACTTTGGTGAAACTATACTGAAATTAAGAGTACCTTAAGTTTCCGATACTTATCAAGCACAATATTTGAACACGGCGTGGTAGGTGAAAGTGTAAGAAGCAGAATTTGGCAAACCCCATTATTTTTCAATTTCGACGGTTTCAGGATTTTTGGTTTCAGCCAAACTGAAGAATGTCCTAATGAGCTGTCAATTCACAGGCCATTACAGACAATTTCTGAAACTACATCACAGTGTAATTTAAGGAGTACGATTCTAAAGAAGTTTGAACAATCTGGTGGTATTGCTAACACCAAACAAGGTTGTTCAGCTCTTTCGTCTTTAAAAACAAACAAACAAAAACATGATGTGGAATTCTCTCATTTTACCAAACAGCCGTACGCTCCCTTGAATATGTGACTATGAAACCCAAGTAACTGGAAGACAAAAAATAACGGAAACACCTCATCAGTCTCATTAATAGTTTTGTTGAGAATAATTTATTTTTCAAAAACTGCTGGCTATGTCTTGATATTTTTAGACACGGCTAAAATTGAAATTGCATGAATCCTCTCTCTAGCACTCATGCTACTTAAGAAACTTTTCCCAAGATTTGACTGCATTCATTTCATGAAAGCCCTGTCCTCTTCTCCCCTATATATCTATATTAGCACTCTGCCTTCTACCCTCTTCCATAGGAAACACAAATCCGTCAATTGATCACTTAAGCCTTTCCAGTTTGGGTACAACATTTTCTGTAGTTGTACTCGTACGATTTGCCCTTTATACTTCTAAAGACTAGACCCTAGATAATACATGCTTGGGAATAGTGGAGCTAGCTTGCTTCAACTTTATTTAGGCGTATGCTAATTACTTGTGGGGGGCAAAGGCAGGTAGTGAGGATGTTAAGCTTATCCCAAATTAGTCAATTTTGGAAAAGACACAAGTACAGGCCGGGCGCGGTGGCTCCGACCTGTAATCCCAGCACCTTGGGAGGTCTTCTCGCAGAAGACCAGAGCGAGACCCCAGGGAAAAGATGCATCCCCGGCGTGATGGCCTGACGATGGATTCCTGTGTCCCGCAACATGGGGAGTCTGCAGTGTGGCCGGTTTGGAAACTGGCAAGGAGAGCGAGGAGACACGATGCCGGTCTTCCACCCTTCCCTGGATGCCTGTGGGTGCCCGCAGAGCTCCGGAAGCAAACAGTCAACATGCTCAGCCTTTCGGGGGCCGGAGAGACGTGAGCAACAGGCCCCCTTGCAGAGGGCACAGCAGCGTGGAATCCCAAATCACCCTTCAGTCGTCCTGAGTGTGGCTCCTCTGTGGTCGGGGCCGTCGGCCTGGCGCTCCGTTGCGAGGCTCAGCCTGGGGATGTGCGGTCTGTGAACCACGCGGGTGAAAACCCGACGGCAAACCGGGTCCCGGTCTTTTGTCTCTGAGGAAGCCGCCCGTTCCTTGGGCCACGGAATCGGGGCGAATGGGTGCCCCGCCGGCCCGACGCGGTGGCCGTGGGCCCAGCCCTCAGCCCGCGCCGGGCACTTACCCTTTTCCCGGAGCGCGGGGGTCCCGTTGCTCCCGGAGGCCGGAGACCGTTTTTTCTCTCTGCCTTCCTCCCTCTGTCCCTGGCTCCCTCCCGCCCGCCCTCTTTCCCTGCATCGCTCTGTCTCTCCCTCCGATCCTCACTGCCTCCCTCTCTCTCCCTCCCTCCCTCCCTCCCTCCCTGCCTCCCAACTTCCCTCCGCCCATCCTTAGGACCCTCTGGGTCTCCCGTTCGTCTCTCCATCTCTGCCCGCCTTCCCTCCCGCCTGGAACGGTCAGCATCGCCGGCGTGCGCGGGGCCTGGGGTCTGCGTTCAGCCGCCAGGCGCTCCACGGTGGCAGCTGGGAGGCTGCAGGGGCACGGGCGGGCGACGTGGAGCGGAGGCGCAGAGGAGGCGAGACGCTGCCGGAGGGATGGAGGGCCCGAAGCCTGCGCGGGCCCGGTGTTTCGCGGGACGGGGGTCTCCACCCAGCCCAGGGGAGGAGGCATTTTCCGGCGGTGGGGGGTGGGGGGTGGGGGGTGGGGGGTGGCGGTGGCGAGGGGTTGGTCAGGCCGGGGTGGGGTGGCGGAAAGGCACGAGAGCTCTGCCCGGGCTGCTCCCAGAGCCTAGGCGGCTGCCCGCGAACCCCGCGCG